>NC_134275.1:52481758-52586758 GCF_031893055.1 Leptodactylus fuscus | reverse complement strand
CAGTTCCTGGATCCTGGATAAAGGTATTTTGGACAAACAATTCAAGTTCAGTTAAGTTAGATGGTCGCCGAGCATGGACAGCCCGCTTCAAATCATCCCACAGATCTTCAATGATATTCAGGTCTGGGGACTGGGATGGCCATTCCAGAACATTGTAATTGTTCCTCTGCATGAATGCCTGAGGATTTGGAGCGGTGTTTTGGATCATTGTCTTGCTGAAATATCCATCCCCGGCGTAACTTCAACTTCGTCACTGATTCTTGAACATTATTCTCAAGAATCTGCTGATACTGAGTGGAATCCATGCGACCCTCAACTTTAACAAGATTCCCGATGCCGGCATTGGCCACACAGCCCCAAAGCATGATGGAACCTCCACCAAATTTTACAGTGGGTAGCATGTGTTTTTCTTGGAATGCTGTTTCTTTTTGGACGCCATGCATAACGCCTTTTTTTTATAACCAAACAACTCAATTTTTGTTTCCAAAATGAAGCTGCCTTGTCCAAATGTGCTTTTTCATGCCTCAGGCAACTCTATTTGTGGCGTACGTGCAGAAACGGCTTCTTTCTCATCACTCTCCCATACAGCTTCTATTTGTGCAAAGTGCGCTGTATAGTTGACCGATGCACAGTGACACCATCTGCAGCAAGATGATGCTGCAGCTCTTTGGAGGTGGTCTGTGGATTGTCCTTGACTGTTCTCACCATTCTTCTTCTCTGCCTTTCTGATATTTTTCTTGGCCTGCCACTTCTGGGCTTAACAAGAACTGTCCCTGTGGTCTTCCATTTCCTTACTATGTTCCTCACAGTGGAAACTGACAGGTTAAATCTCTGAGACAGCTTTTTGTATCCTTCCGCTGAACAACTATGTTGAACAATCTTTGTTTTCAGATCATTTGAGAGTTGTTTTGAGTAGCCCATGATGCCACTCTTCAGAGGAGATTCAAATAGTAGAACAACTTGCAATTGGCCACCTTAAATACCTTTTCTCATGATTGGATACACCTGGCTATGAAGTTCAAAGCTCACTGAGGTTACAAAACCAATTTTGTGCTTCAGTAAGTCAGTAAAAAGTAGTTAGGAGTATTCAAATCAATAAAATGATAAGGGTGCCCATACTTTTGCACCGGTCAAATTTTGGTTTAATGCATATTGCGCATTTTCTGTTAGTACAATAAACCTCATTTCAATCCTGAAATATTACTGTGTCCATCAGTTATTAGATATATCAAACTGAAATGGCTGTTGCAAACACCAAAATATTTAGAACTAAAAATGATTAAGATTAATAGGGGTGCCCAAACTTTTTCATAGGACTGTATCTATCTCCTATCTATCTATCTATCTATCTATCTATCTCCTATCTATCTATTTATCTATCTATCATCTATCTATCTATCTATCTGTCTGTCTGTCTGTCTGTCTGTCTGTCTGTCTGTCTCTCTATCTATCTATCTATCTATCTATCTATCTATCTATTCTGCTTCTATCTATCTATCTATCTATCTATCTATCTATCTATATATCATCTATCTATCTATCTATCTATCTATCTATCTATCTATCTATCTCCTATCTATCTATCTATCTATCTATCTATCTATCTCATAGCTATCTTTCTTTCTATACACATTGACAAAAAAAAATACAGTGCTAAGAAGTTTTTCAGCAACTTGACTTTTTTATTTTAGCAAAGAGTGGATTCTCCTCTCAAAATTCCTACATACCTCCTACCATTCAGAGTAAATACAATAGGAAACATTCTGTGTAGATTTTTGTAACTTTTATTTTATTTCTATGTAACTTTTTTTCTTCTTTCTTTGTTATTACTTTTCTGCTACTTACTTCATTCGGAGTAAAGTAAATAATAGCCCTCCATTCTGTCGGGTTCAGGCTACAATTCAATGTATTTATTTTACAAAATCCCACAAGAGAAGTGGTAACTCTGTTATTGTACTGTTACACATTTCCTACCTACATAAACAACCATTTAGAATAACTAAAAATATATATTTTTTGTTCTTTCTTTGCTATTTTATTAACCATTACAACTAAATTCTAACAGCCAAGGCAGGTCTATAAAGTAGCCAGGTTGTCATCTTTTTGATAGTAACTATCCACATTTTGTTAGGTTCTTGCTAGAATGTAACACACTTAGAAATAAATACATGTAAGGCATGTAAGGGGGTGAGACTGGCAGGTATTAAGCCAGAGATCTGTGCACATCTAGGATTGGTGCTGGTAGAGATCGTGGGCAGTTGAGGACAGTTGGGTGTGCAGCTTCTGTATCTAGAGGGATAGATGAGGATATGGATAAAATATTGATGGTGGGACTCTAGAGAAGACAAGAAAGAGTATCGGAACAGAGCCTCAGCAAGACAGAGGCTGATAGGTGTAAAGTACAGAGACTATTGAAGAAATTCTGAGAGTCTCTGCATCTGGAAAGGACCTCAAGTATTATCAGCCTACAATGGAGTGACTGGAGATCACAAGCTATAAGAATCCAAGGAGACAGTGTAGCCTCTTTAAGAAGTAGGTCTAGAGGGAAAGTTCTACTGAACTGGAGCAACTGTCACTATAGTGACAATATAGTGACAATATAGTGACAATGTGACAGGCAGAGTGCTGAAATCACAGTATATCTCCTCCAGATTTCTGACATATGTGTGGTCTTGAATAGACCTTAGCCCTGGTGTAGGTCCTGAGCTCGTACTGGGCCATAAAAGGCTTCAGGGCTGATCCTGGGAGCAAGAGGAGACACCCGGGTCTGTCCTGAAATCCTGAGAATCTGGTGAGACTTTACTGTGCTGCTTTGTTTGTTTGTGTTGTTGATAGTAAGCCACACATATAGTTCATTTTTACTCTTTAGTTAGTGCTCGGACGAGCAGGGTTTTGTTTGACGTCTTTCCTAAAGTTAAGACTGTATTTTGTTTTCTTTATTCTGTACCTAAACTGGAGATTTATTTATTTTGATGTTTTTACAAAAATAACCTTTTTTCACCCGACGTTGTGACTCTGATTGGTTGGGTCCACACCATTGCTGCTACTGAGCTACCTTTCTTACAATATATATATATATATATATATATATATATATATATATATATATATATATATATATATATATATATGGAACTATACAGTAAAGTGTTTTATCCACCAAAGACGAAACCAGTGGTTGTCACTTATTGCCTCCCCCTTCTACAGACTGCCAGGAAAAGTGAGTCTTTGTCTCATATTTAGAGCACTGTCTGATGTTATTATATTCTACATAGTGAAGAGCCCGATGGGGCGGAGTAGGACACGGGGATTCTCTGATTAAGTCTACATATTCCTGCACCGCCCCTGCAGATCTTGCTCTAGGCATCGGTTTTTCACAGAGCTTTCTCACTAGACTTACAGATGTAGCAGAGTTAACCTGAACTTCTGCAATGGATTAAACTGCTTCAGCAACATATCTTATCACATGCAGCAAGATATCTTATCACAGATGACAACAGTAAAAATGAAAAGTCATTGAAAAGTGTTTTTCCAATCACTTGTCATTGATACCTATGAAAAAATAAAACTAAAGACAATTCATTGTTTTGTGTTGTCTTCTGTGATAAGATATCTAGCTGCAGCAGGGTAACCATTTGTAAACATTCTGGATACCTGCTAGTCTGTATATAGAGTTCTATGGAGAATCACAGATAATGAATTGTGTTACATGACAGACCAAGCATTGCTACATGTGCAAGATACAATCATGTACATACGTCCTTAAGGTAGTTATCGTTGTATGTTTGAGGGCAAAAGAGCTAATGATTTACCCTAACGGTGGCTTCCATAATAATGCCATGCTCTTCTCCAAGTCTAATGGTGCACTCAGCAATTTTCATGTGTTAAAATCAACGGCTTTAGAGAAGCAATCTTGACATCTTGACCTCAAAGGAAGAGATTAAGTCTGTTCTCTAGACACAATATTAAACCATGAAAGGTGAAGACTTTCTCTGCGGGGCGTACGGCTTTTACTTAACATACAGTTCCTTTAGAGATACTGTAAGAGTGGGTGGCTGACATAATGGTACATGTATACAGATCTTCCCTTCCCATATATAGCTCCATGGTTGTAGAAATAATGTAATATAACACTGAGGTTAATATAATTGTATTCAATACTTAGCTAAAGGTCTAAGGATCAGGCACGTAGCTCAGGCATACACATAATACCAGGGAGGAAATCCATGTGTCATGCTCTATTCTCTAAGATCATGTACCAGGGCGTGCCTTTAAGAAGCTGTTTTTTGCTGAAGTCCCGTGTTCTGCATATGCATCTTTTTGGGGGAAACGGCGTGGCAAAACATGTTGCAGTTTACAGTAGCTGCAAAGTGAATGGAATTCTAGCTAATCTCATCCATCCATTGCAAAAAAAATCTACCAGATTTTTGAAAATCACAGCATGTCAATTATACTTCCTGCCCTTATTGCTCCATTTTCCACATGGGTGCAAAAAAGTCTGCAGAGGAAAGCTCATCAAAAATGCACTGAAAAATGCTGCGAAAAAAAGCATAATGCATTTCCGCCATGGTTTTTCTGCAGTAGTTTTTTGCTGTGTTTCGCTACATGGGCCTTAAATTTACGGTCTTTATTTGGTATTTGTGTACTCTATGTATTGAACATTACCGTATTTTTCGGACTATAAGACGCACTTTTTTTCCCCAAAATTTTGGGGGAAAAGAAGGGTGCGTCTTATAGGCCGAATGTGGCGCCTGGCATCCGCTGTAATAGAGAGGCGGAAGCCGGCAAGTGATAGATGCCATTACAGGTGCCGGGGCCTGCAACATCGCTGCGCTCCTCTGCCCTGCATGAAGCCAGCAGTGGGAGGAGTGATGCTATTCCGCTCCTCCGTGCCCCCGCCGCTGGCTTCATGCAGGGCAGAGGAGCGCAGCGATGTCTCAGGCCCCGGCGTCTATCCCTCCCCGGCATCCGCCTCTCTAGTACAGCGGATGCCGGATCAGTATCAGCGGCCCCTTCTCTCCCGAACCTGTGCCTCCCCCGTACCTGTAAAGATGCAGGCCGGCTCCTGCGCGGCGATATCGCAGGAGCCGACCTGTTCGGGTGACAGCCGGGAGCCTAATGAGGCTCCCAGGCCTGTCACTGCTATATTAGTATTGCGGCTGGTCTCTATGACCAGCCGTAATACTAATAGACAGAATGTCCCATAGACGGCAATACAGTTGTATTGCCGTCTATGGGGCTTGCAATCAAGTGACCGCAGGCTCAAGCCCCGGGGGGGGGGAATAAAATAGTAAAAAAAAAAAAAGCTTTAAAAATATATAATAAAAATATGAAATAAATAAAAGTTCTAAATCACCTCCTGTCCCTAGAATATATATATATATATATATATATATATATATATATATATATATAAAGTAGAAAATCATATGTCATAAACCACCGTTTTTTTTTTTTCAATAAAAGGTGATCTAAGCAATAGATATTCCCCAAAATTCCTCTAAAACCTAGGTGCGTCTTATAGTCCGAAAAATACAGTACTTATACACATATTGGGGGAGATTTATAAAGACTGGTGTTTTCAACACTCTGGTCCACAATCATATTATTATTATTATTATTATTATTATTATTATTATTATTATTAGATACTAGTATATAATCACATATTATACTTCAGAGCTGCACTCACTACATACATTACATTACTTATCCTGTACTGATCCTGAGTTACATCCTGTATATACTCAAGAGCTGAACTCACTATTCTGCTGGTACAGTCACTGTGTACATACATTACATTACTTATCCTGTACTGATCCTGAGTTACATCCTGTATTATACTCCAGAGCTGCGCTCACTATTCTGCTGGTGTAGTCACTGTGTACATAAATTACTTATCCTGTACTGATCCTGAGTTACATCCTGTATTATACTCCACAGCTGTGCTCACTATTCTGCTGGTGCAGTCACTGTGTACATACATTACATTACTTATCCTGTACTGATCCTGAGTTACATCCTGTATATACTCAAGAGCTGAACTCACTATTCTGCTGGTACAGTCACTGTGTACATACATTACATTACTTATCCTGTACTGATCCTGAGTTACATCCTGTATTATAATCCAGAGCTGCACTCACTATTCTGCTGGTGCAGTCACTGTGCACATACATTACATTACTTATCCTGTACTGATCCTGAGTTACATCCTGTATTATACTCCAGAGCTGCGCTCACTATTCTGCTGGTACAGTAACTGTGTAATACATTACATTACTTATCCTGTACTGATCCTGAGTTATATCCTGTATTATACTCCAGAGCTGTGCTCACTATTCTGCTGGTACAGTCACTGTGTACATACATTACATTACTTATCCTGTACTGATCCTGAGTTACATCCTGTATTATACTCCAGAGCTGCACTCACTATTCTGCACTCACTGTTCTTCTACTGGATACATTGGGTACACATATTATATTATTTAGTAATAATGGTTGTTATTGTAAACAGTCAACAATCTCATATACAGATGTCCCCCAGCTACTTACTTGAGTGAGTATTAAGAAGGAAGGACAGCTTTTCTCCACCAATTTAGTGCACATTACTTGGTGTAAACATTTCCTCTCTTAGTAACCTCTGTGAAGAAATTGAACCAGCAGGGAATGTTGAGAAATTTCAGCTCTGACTATTGGGAGCGCACCTCTGAAAAATAATACATGCTCAAGTTCAAGATCGGTAAGTCAATTCTGATTTTGGAAAAAAAAACAACTTTTTGCATACAAATAAAGAGGTTAAGAAAAAAACAATGTATTTATGAAATGGTTTCTTTATTTCCATGTGCATTATGTTTGGTATTTATTTAATTTTTACTTTTCTCTTATTCCTTTTGTGTAGCAGGAAAGGAAATGTCATGCGCTCCGTCACCGAATATTTCACTCTTGAACTCCCTGGTAGCCTTTCAGTAAGTTATAGTATTATCCTCCATTGTGTTTCCCAGCCAAGAGAAAGGCTTCTAAAATACAAGAAAACATGAAATAATTGAAAACAACAAGTTGATATTCTTTTCAAAATGAAAATTAATGTTTAAGGAGAAATGTAACATGTTCCTCTGTACAGTTCTACCCCCTAAAGGCTTTCAGAAAATTCCATCTGGTGTATGCAGCTGACATTCCTAAAGCAATATCATTATATAAAAAAGCTGTGAAACTCATTTTTAATAGATTGCAATCACTTGGCCAATAAGTAAAAAATATCTCATCCCTACCTTTAGGCAAACATAAATTCATCATGGCTCATTCTGTTTCCCGTCCTGAAGGAATGTTCACTTTTTAATAAATCATATTTATGAGATCATTCAGGTGCCCTTCTGTACACTTTCAAGAGTTCAAAACAACTTTGGGAGGAAAAAAATAAAAAAAACTTTTACATTCTGTACAATTTTTTTTTTCCTGGTTTTGCAAAATGTATGAAGGCAGATTGTGCTCATGAGTAACAGATATTTATCAGGAAAGAGCAGCAAGAATGGCAAAGAATTGGAGGAGAACTTTCCGCCATGAGCTGATGAAACTTAATGTTATACTGGAATTCAATACAACTTTGTTATAGTTTAACAATTGCAATTAGGAGTGTCTTGTCCTCTATTCCCTTCCTTACTCTCCTATCACTAGACAGATGCCCTCTTTCCCTTCTTACATCCCCTTTTTCTCTTCATTTATTGTCTTCCTTCTACTTCTATATCCATCCCCTCCTTCCTTCCTTCCTTCCTTCCTTCCTTCCTTCCTTCCTTCCTTCCTTCCTTCCTTCCTTCCTTCCTTCCTTCCTTCCTTCCTTCCTTCCTTCATTCCTTCCTTCTTTTCTCTGACATTCCTATCCTCCTCTCCTTTCCTAAATATTTTCAGTTTTTCCATTGCCTCCACATTTATGTTTTCCTTTCTATTTTTTCTGCTCTCTTTCCCTTTTTGAATTCTTTTTGTTATTGCTTCCTTCCTTCCTTGCTCTTTTGAATGCCTTCATTTCTTCTTTACTTTCCATCTTTTCTTTCACATTTTTTTTCTTTCTTTCTTTCTTTCTTTCTTTCTTTCTTTCTTTCTTTCTTTCTTTCTTTCTTTCTTTCTTTCTTTCTTTCTTTCTTTCTCTCTCTTCATTAACTCTTTCCTCTTTCTTTTGTTTTTTTCCTTCCAACCTCATCTTTTTCATCAATTCTCATCTCCTTTGTCTCTTTCTCCTGTTCATACCCTTTCTTTCTTTCTTTCTTTCTTTCTTTCTTTCTTTCTTTCTTTCTTTCTTTCTTTCTTTCTTTCTTTCTTTCTCTTTCTTTTTTTCCTTCCTTCCTCTTCCTTTGCATCTTTTCTCTGGCAAAAATTTGTTGATATATTCTTTTCTTCTTCCAATCCTCCCCACTTTTCCTCATTCCTTTAACTTTTTCACTGTGTCCCCTTTCTTTCCTCCCCTTTTCTTCCATTATTAATTCCACACTTCTTTTATCTCCTTCATTTTCTGCTGACCTCTCCTTGTGTTCCCTTCCTTTCTTTTCTATTTCTTTCTATTTTACCTTTCTCCCTTCCTCCCTCCCTCCCTCCCTCCCTCCCTCCCTCCCTTCCTTCCTTCCTTCCTTCCTCCCTCCCTCCCTCCCTTCCTTCATTCCTTCATTCATTCCTTCCTTCCTCATACATATATTGATGTTACTTATTTCTTTATGACCATCTTCCACACACACCTTCCATCCATTCACTTGCTTCCTTTCTGTCACTGCACTTCCTTTCCCATAAATTATTTTCTACCTTCCTTTTATTCCCTTCATTTTCCCCTCCATTTTTTTTACGTGTTCCCTTCTTCCCACTTGTACTTTCTATTCCTTCTACAGTCCTCCCCATCAATGTTTTTGGCAGTGACTACATAACCCCATCCTGCCGCTCCATCCCTGTACATACACATGACGCTATCACTCATAGTACATTCATCTTCTTAATAACATGATCATATACTACAGAATAAATGAATTTGGAGATCCTGGCCTTGATTCATCCCATTGCTCCATTTGGGACATGATATAATTGTAATGTCTGTCCATATAATACACTGGATATGAAAATGCTGTACAGCAGGAAGAATATGGACATGTCATATACAATGATCCTCACATTAATGTATGGAAACTATTAGACTAAACCCAGTTTATATTATATTTTATGAAACTCCATGGAGGATCTTTCCATAAATGAGGTGACACAGTTTCTGACATTCTGAATTCATCATCTTTAATTATAGGAATTTTTCCCCCAATACCATAAGGGTAGCTAGAGCCTCAGCATTAGTCATAGGACACGTGAGCACCTTTGACTTTTCAGGAAATTGTGCATCCTCCATTCCTCACATCCGCAGAAAGGGATTTCTATACCAAGAAGAAAAATAAATCTGACTAATGCTCGGTGCCAAACGTAAAACCTTAATTACCAATTATTGGCCGCATACGACATGAAGGAAACTCTTGTGAGATGACTTGGATCAGGAGGCATAATTATATAGCCTTGGTGCACCAGAGAAGAAGAGAAGAGCCGCTCTGTATCGACACTTTGGCTGTCATAAGCAATAGAAAGTGAAGCTGGTAACAAGTCTGAGGGGAAATCACCGATACATTTACTGGATGGAGCACGTCCTGCTGAATGTTGCATTATTTCTGGGGCAATCATTATATCATCCTTATACTACTCATACAGTAGATAACAGCCAGGTTCTTGTCCAATGTTTAGTAGCCCTGTACACCCTCACACTGGCAATGGCCCTGTTACAAAATGCTGAATATAGCAAATGTAGGAGAATTAAATTCCCCCTGTATCACCAGTGTCAAAACTATTGCACTTTGGAGGGCATCCATTGTATCATGGGTTCATCCATTGCTTAGATATTGGCTATTTTGTCAATATGTAAATGACCTCTTTGGTGCAACGAGGGCATTCTCATGCTCCAAAGAGGGTAGTGACAATACCATCATCGCTCCAAATAGCTTATCTACACATTGACACAATCTCCGCTATAGGGTTGAGCCGATCTTGAGATTTCAGGATCCATTTTAAAATACGAGTTCTGATCATTTTCCAGCCAATCCCGATATTTGCTGGATCGTTGATCGGGATCCGATCTTTCCTGATCCCGATCACTCAACCCTAGTCAATGCTTCTCTGTGGGAAAAGTCACTATTATGGTTGAGCTGATCTTGTGATTTCAAAATCCGATCATTTTCCAGCCAATCATGATCGCATTCGTGAAATTTGCTCGATCGCCAATCGGGATCCAATCTTTCCCAATCCTGATTGCTCACCCCTACTCAACTACAGAGGCATTGTTCTACAATGAAAGCATGGTTTAGTTCAGTTGACTAAGGTTTGATATATTGAATCCTAATGACAGGCACCCTTTAAAGTTTGGATGACCTCTTTGAATTGAAGATGTTCACCAACAATAACTTGGCTGCAGTGTGTGTGTGCATGGAGTCAAGATCACCAGGTCATCAACTTCAATAGTCATTCATTGGTAACTTGGGAGTACTGTAGTAGTAAGTTCCACTCCTAGGACTCTTTGGAACAGAGAAGAAGCAGGGAGTCTTGGGAATCAAATTCACATTTCGCTTCCTGAGCCCCATATTGTGAGGAGCAATACAATTATATAGAATGGAACGGGGGGCAATATACTGTGCAGGGTCATTAAGGACAGTATTATACTGTGTGGGTGCACTAAGGTGCCTTTATACTGTGCAGGGTCACTAAGGATAGTATTATACTGTGCAGGGTCATTAAGGACATTATTATACTGTGCAAGGTCACTAAGGATAGTATTATACTGTGTGTGTGCACTAAGGTTGCATTATACTGTGTGGGGTTACTAAGGTGGCATTATACTGCGCGAGGTCACTAAGGATAGTATTATACTATGTGGGTGCACTAAGGTGGCATTATACTGTGCAAGGTCACTAAGGATAGTATTATACTATGTGGGTGCACTAAGGTTGCATTATACTGTGTGGGGTTACTAAGGTGGCATTATACTGTGCGAGGTCACTAAGGATAGTATTATACTATGTGGGTGCACTAAGGTGGCATTATACTGTGTGGGGTTACTAAGGTGGCATTAAACTGTGCAAGGTCACTAAGGATAGTATTATACTATATGAGTGCACTAAGGTGGCATTATACTGTGTGGGGTTACTAAGGTGGCATTATACTGTGCGAGGTCACTAAGGATAGTATTATACTGTGTGGGGTCACTAAGGATAGTATTATACTATGTGGGTGCACTAAGGTGGCATTATACTGTGTGGGGACACTAAGGATAGTATTATACTATATGAGTGCACTAAGGTGGCATTATACTGTGTGGGGTTACTAAGGAGGCATTATACTGTGTGGGGTTACTAAGGAGGCATTATGCTGTGCGAGGTCACTAAGGATAGTATTATACTGCATGGGGTCACTTAGGATAGTAGTATACTGTGTGGGCTCACTAAGGATGTACATGAGCTGAATTAGGTGTTTGGTGCCCCAGGATACCACTTTAAGTTAATATATCTTTAGATTTTTGCTGTAGCCCCATGTAAAGCTACAGCTAACACTTTGTATTGGTTCGCTGATAGACGGAGCTCTACTACATTGAGAAATTCTTCTTCTCTACATATGCACACACAATTATTAAATCATTTTAATTATTAGTTTGCTTCCAGAATCAATAATAATATTCTTGTAATGATCATTGTTAGTAATTCCAGCAGACTATGGTAATCATTCCGCTCAACACATTTATTACTGCGGCGCACTGCTAAGGACCAGATTTAATCACTCTCATTAATGATGGGCATCACCTGGCAGCCTCCGCACACACTCAGCTCCCCGGGGTCCAGATAATTTGGTGCTTGTTATAATGTGCTATATGGCAAGGTTCTATAGTAGAGCTTTTTAGCCAACAACCCATCATTGCCATCTTCCTGGATTCCAACACTCTTGGCTTGGAGAACATTGATTGATTTTTTTGGAAGCTTTTAGGAGTTTTTCATTTGTAATTTGTATCTCCTTTTTTCAGCTTTTGTATAAAAGGAAAAGCTTTTATGTAGTAAATCCCTGTAAGTCCCATTCATGATATTTATCAAACAACGAATGGACTATGGGAGGTCTTCTCACTGTTTTAAAGCAACCAGACCTGTAATGGAAGGCAAACAAGGTTCTGTTGGACCTAGATCCTGAGGCCCGGTCTGTTCTATTGTTTTTCATAAGCTAATTTCTGTATTTATATATTTTTTGTTAATTAATTGTAAATTTTCTTTCTCTTTCTTTCTTTCTTTCTTTCTTTCTTTCTTTCTTTCTTTCTTTCTTTCTTTCTTTCTTTCTTTCTTTCTTTCTTTCTTCTTTCTTTCTTCTCTATTATCAGAACCTCCCACTCCGTATTCAAGACTTCACCTGAGTTGCACCACTTCTCTGGAATGCTCTACCCTGGACAATCAGACTAACTCCTAAGTTCTACAGCTTCAAACACAGACTAAAGACACATTTTTTCTAGGGTTGAGTGGATCTTGAGATTTCAGGATCAATTTTAAAATTTCTGATCATTTTCCAGCCGATCTCAATCGCGATCGTGAAAGTTGCTTGATCGCCGATCAGGATCCAATCTTTCCCGATCCCAATTGCTCAACCCTAGTCAATGCTCCTCTAAGGGAGAAGTCACTTATAGGGTTGAGCTGATCTTGAGTTTTCAAAATCCGATTTCCGATCATTTTCCAGCCGATCCTGATCCCAATCGTGATCGTGAAATTTGTTCGATCGCCGATCGGAATCCAATCTTTTCCGATCCCGATCGCTCAACCCCAATCTTTTCAGATGGGCCGATCATTATTCCTAATGTAATTCTGCAGTTAGAATCCCTAAAACTAATCCTCCTGTTCATGCTTCCTCATTACCCCACACGATACAATCCAGTATCGGACTGTAACTTTATAGCCTCTATGACAACATTGTCTGACCATTGTATAAGCAATGCTAACTCCGATGCTGCTCCTGATACCGCTTTGTGTCACTCTCTCTACCTCATAGATTGTAAGCTCTTGTGAGCAAGGCCCTCAGTCCCAGTGTGTGAAGTGACTATTTATTTGTAATATATCTTTTTCATCTGTACTTGAACCCTACAAATTGTACAGCGCTGCGGAATATGTGGGCGTTATATAAATAAAATGTATTATTATTATTATTATTATTATTATTATTATTATTATCTATTTATATACTCTTAATGGTAAAATATATTCGTCTTGTGACAAAGTATTGCAACTTTTGAAAGGCTGGTCATCTTATGACACACAGATTGTCTTATCTTATCATTCCTCTTGACTGTACATGTTAAAATATGTGTGTCACAAAATATTAAACTTGCATCTGGCCTGATGTGACTGTCACTTTTGCACTTGATAAAGGGCTTACTCATAGCCCGAAACGCATTGTGCCATACTGATTATTACCTACTCCAATAAAAGGTTCCTCAACTGAACTCCTTGACCTATGTCTCAGCCTTAATAGCAGTGAGCGTGGATCTTCTACTACGGACCTCTGGTCTTTGCTGTTGCATAAAATATTAAACTTAGCTTATTCAGACAATTGTATTGAATTGATTTGGTGATAAATTGGAGTCCTTAAAGGGAGAGAGATGAAACTAGACATTCCAACTCATATATAGCACTCCTCTATTTTTATCAGGCAGTAAATGAGCCATTATATCTCCATTAAACCTCAGAAAACAACAGTGACACTTTATCATTTTGATTTGTAATGTCTCTACGCTGTGTAACGTTTCAATCACATTTTACGTTCATTGGTATAATTTTATGTTTCCAGCTCGCCTACCTTCTGAAATTCCTGTAATTCATAGATTGTTCTCTGTTAACCTCATGACAAAGTAAATTCCACTTTTGTGACCAACATGGCGCACGGCAAGTCCATTGCTCATTTGTTTGTGGATCATTGGGTTATTTCTCTTTGTTTTTTGATATGAGGATGACACTCACTCACCATAAAACAATGTCTGGAATTTATTCTGCCAAGTGCATTGATAAAATGTGTTCAATTTAATAAGTGGTGTAATTCGGTTAAGAGCACAAATATGAAAAGCTTTATACTTTTTATGGTTGTTCTTCTCACATTCATCTTTAATGACATCATCGACTTCTCAATGCCACAAACTTTATATCTATAGATTTCTCGAAAAAATTAGCATAAAAGGAAAATAAACCACCAACGGAATACTTGATACATATAGTCATAGAACTAAACAAAAAGCCATTGTATAGGAGTCTCCCATTGTGGTTGGCTTGAGACAATAGAACATAATATGGTCAGTAAGCCTGAGTGAAGAGTGGGGTTATTGCAAATTTTCCCAAAAAGTACAGGGGTCTGCCACTCATAAATCATTATTATACTCTGGGGTTGCTTAATAATATTTGGAGGCCCATGGAAGTTGTAGAAAAATTTCACAACACTCATACTCACCTTTTCTTATCTCAGTAGAAGACACCAGAGAAAACCAGATCAGGGAGCCCAGGAAAAGTCTGTTAGTGCTACTAGTGGGTTAATGAATGCACCCATATGTCTATATCCATGTTTTGAGTGATTTATGGGTGTCTCTGGGGGGCTGCTAGTATCTCTGCTTATATTTACTTGTTCAACTTCCTGCTGCCTAACTTCCACACTAACCCTTTCATCTTTCTGAACCCCTCCTTTATCACTCTCCCCTCTCCTTCTTCTCTCCCCTCCCTGTCTCTCTAACTATTCCACCCTTCTCTACCTACTCAGCTCAACCCCTGACCCATAATATATACCTACCCCCTCCATGCTTCTTCTGGCAAGATGGCCCCTCTTCCTCCTGTACTGCTCCCCTACTCCTCCTCAGCAGTGGCAACGAGACACCTCTACTGTGCATGCGTGGAAGCTCAATAGAGGTGAATTACAGGCAGTGGCGCCCTCACACAGTGGAGAAGACCAAGCACCGCAAGGACAGGAGGAGCATCCATCTTGCTGGAAGAAGCCATGGATGAGGAAGTATAAGTAGAGTAGATGGGAGGGGGAATAGTAATAGCGATCCGTTTCTGGAAATGGGGAAACGGATCGTCACCGGATTATCAGAAAATGTCTCTTGGGTGACGGCCCCAGGGATATGGGGCAACTGTTTGGTTTTTTTTGATAATAGATGTTATTTAGAAAGTAGGATGGGAGAAGGTGTTTAGAGTAGTGTAGGGATTTAAAGTTATTCCGGACAACCTCTTTAATGCTGAGCCCCCCGTGGCACAAAAGCTTCAGTTTGGCTGTAGCATAAAAACTGTGGTAATTTACAGTCCCTTTAAAGCTGATGGGAATTCTAGGGAATCCCATCTGCACAGCGCAGCAAAATACCCATAGCTAGAGATGAGCGAACAGTGTTCTATCGAACACATGTTCGATCGGATATCAGGGTGTTCGCCATGTTCGAATCGAATCGAACACCACGTGGTAAAGTGCGCCAAAATTCGATTCCCCTCCCACCTTCCCTGGCGCCTTTTTTGCACCAATAACAGCGCAGGGGAGGTGGGACAGGAACTACGACACTGGGGGCATTGAAAAAAATTGGAAAAAGTCATTGGCTGCCGAAATCAGGTGACCTCCATTTTAGACGAATAGTGGATTTCAAATCCGGGTCATATGAGAATGTGAACTTTGTGACTATGAGACAGGGATAGCTGTACAGGCAGGGATAGCTAGGGATAACCTTTATTTAGGGGGGAATGTTATTAAAAATAACTTTTTGGGGCTCTATCGGGTGTGTAATTGTGATTTTTGTGAGATAAACTTTTTCCCATAGGGATGCATTGGCCAGCGCTGATTGGCCGAATTCCGTACTCTGGCCAATCAGTGCTGGCCAATGCATTCTATTAGCTTGATGAAGCAGAGTGTGCACAAGGGTTCAAGCGCACCCTCGGCTCTGATGTAGCAGAGCCGAGGCTGCACAAGGGTTCAAGCGCACCCTCGGCTCTGATGTAGGAGAGCCGAGGGTGCACTTGAACCCTTGTGCACCCTCAGCTCTGCTACATCAGAGCCGAGGGTGCGCTTGAACCCTTGTGCACACTCTGCTTCATCAAGCTAATAGAATGCATTGGCCAGCGCTGATTGGCCAATGTATTCTATTAGCCTGATGAAGTAGAGCTGAATGTGTGTGCTAAGCACACACATTCAGCTCTACTTCATCGGGCTAATAGAATGCATTGGCCAGCGCTGATTGGCCAGAGTACGGAACTCGACCAATCAGCGCTGGCTCTGCTGAAGGAGGCGGAGTCTAAGATCGCTCCACACCAGTCTCCATTCAGGTCCGACCTTAGACTCCGCCTCCTCCGGCAGAGCCAGCGCTGATTGGCCGAAGGCTGGCCAATGCATTCCTATGCGAATGCAGAGACTTAGCAGTGCTGAGTCAGTTTTGCTCAACTACACATCTGATGCACACTCGGCACTGCTACATCAGATGTAGCAATCTGATGTAGCAGAGCCGAGGGTGCACTAGAACCCCTGTGCAAACTCAGTTCACGCTAATAGAATGCATTGGCCAGCGCTGATTGGCCAATGCATTCTATTAGCCCGATGAAGTAGAGCTGAATGTGTGTGCTAAGCACACACATTCAGCACTGCTTCATCACGCCAATACAATGCATTAGCCAGTGCTGATTGGCCAGAGTACGGAATTCGGCCAATCAGCGCTGGCTCTGCTGGAGGAGGCGGAGTCTAAGGTCGGACCTGAATGGAGACTGGTGTGGAGCGATCTTAGACTCCGCCTCCTCCAGCAGAGCCAGCGCTGATTGGTCGAGTTCCGTACTCTGGCCAATCAGCACTGGCCAATGCATTCTATTAGCCCGATGAAGTAGAGCTGAATGTGTGTGCTTAGCACACACATTCAGCTCTACTTCATCAGGCTAATAGAATACATTGGCCAATCAGCGCTGGCCAATGCATTCTATTAGCTTGATGAAGCAGAGTGTGCACAAGGGTTCAAGCGCACCCTCGGCTCTGATGTAGCAGAGCTGAGGGTGCACAAGGGTTCAAGTGCACCCTCGGCTCTCCTACATCAGAGCCGAGGGTGCGCTTGAACCCTTGTGCAGCCTCGGCTCTGCTACATCAGAGCCGAGGGTGCGCTTGAACCCTTGTGCACACTCTGCTTCATCAAGCTAATAGAATGCATTGGCCAGCACTGATTGGCCAGAGTACGGAATTCGGCCAATCAGCGCTGGCCAATGCATTCTATTAGCCCGATGAAGTAGAGCTGAATGTGTGTGCTAAGCACACACATTCAGCACTGCTTCATCACGCCAATACAATGCATTAGCCAGTGCTGATTGGCCAGAGTACGGAATTCGGCCAATCAGCGCTGGCTCTGCTGGAGGAGGCGGAGTCTAAGATCGCTCCACACCAGTCTCCATTCAGGTCCGACCTTAGACTCCTCCTCCTCCAGCAGAGCCAGCGCTGATTGGCCGAATTCCGTACTCTGGCCAATCAGCACTGGCTAATGCATTGTATTGGTGTGATGAAGCAGTGCTGAATGAGTGTGCTTAGCACACACATTCAGCTCTACTTCATCGGGCTAATAGAATGCATTGGCCAATCAGCGCTGGCCAATGCATTCTATTAGCGTGAACTGAGTTTGCACAGGGGTTCTAGTGCACCCTCGGCTCTGCTACATCAGATTGCTACATCTGATGTAGCAGTGCCGAGTGTGCATCAGATGTGTAGTTGAGCAAGACTGACTCAGCACTGCTAAGTCTGCATTCGCATAGGAATGCATTGGCCAGCCTTCGGCCAATCAGCGCTGGCTCTGCCGGAGGAGGCGGAGTCTAAGGTCGGACCTGAATGGAGACTGGTGTGGAACGATCTTAGACTCCGCCTCCTCCAGCAGAGCCAGCGCTGATTGGCCGAATTCCGTACTCTGGCCAATCAGCACTGGCTAATGCATTGTATTGGCGTGATGAAGCAGTGCTGAATGTGTGTGCTTAGCACACACATTCAGCTCTACTTCATCGGGCTAATAGAATGCATTGGCCAATCAGCGCTGGCCAATGCATTCTATTAGCGTGAACTGAGTTTGCACAGGGGTTCTAGTGCACCCTCGGCTCTGCTACATCAGATTGCTACATCTGATGCAGCAGTGCCGAGTGTGCATCAGATGTGTAGTTGAGCAAAACTGACTCAGCACTGCTAAGTCTGCATTCGCATAGGAATGCATTGGCCAGCCTTCGGCCAATCAGCGCTGGCTCTGCCGGAGGAGGCGGAGTCTAAGGTCGGACCTGAATGGAGACTGGTGTGGAGCGATCTTAGACTCCGCCTCCTCCAGCAGAGCCAGCGCTGATTGGTCGAGTTCCGTACTCTGGCCAATCAGCACTGGCCAATGCATTTCTATGGGGAAAAGTTAGCTTGCGAAAATCGCAAACTGACAGGGATTTCCATGAAATAAAGTGACTTTTATGCCCCCAGACATGCTTCCCCTGCTGTCCCAGTGTCATTCCAGGGTGTTGGTATCATTTCCTGGGGTGTCATAGTGGACTTGGTGACCCTCCAGACACGAATTTGGGTTTCCCCCTTAACGAGTTTATGTTCCCCATAGACTATAATGGGGTTCGAAACCCATTCGAACACTCGAACAGTGAGCGGCTGTTCGAATCGAATTTCGAACCTCGAACATTTTAGTGTTCGCTCATCTCTACCCATAGCAGAAATGCTGCAATTTCCAAAAGTGTTGCGTTTTTGGAAATCGCAGCATGTCAATTATACCTATGGATACATTTACGGTTTCTGTGTAGGTATCATTGAAGCAGAAAGTCCACAGAGGAAAACTCTGTGGATGATCAATGAAAAGCACTGTGGGGAAAAACGAGACACGTTTCAGCCGTGGTTCTTTCTACTGTGCTTTTTGGATGTGGCCTGTTATGTGGGGCCTTAATCTAAATCTATTTTTTATTTTTAAAGACCCCTTATGGACCTTTGATTACTATACATTGGAGAGACCCCACTGGTCTCTCTCTGGTTTTGGCTGAAACCAAACTTGCGGGCGCACCTTGAAAATATTCATTGAGCAAAACATACGAGGTTCACCCATCTCTAATGGTAAGCAATTTCTTAATTACCAATCAGCTAGAAAGAAATCAGAAGACAATCAGCTTTTCAAGTCAATATTCTTTTATGATATTTCTCACCAATATGCTAATATATATATATATATATATATATATATATATATATATATATAAAACCACCCAGTGGCTGCGTTGTGGGTTAATGGTCACAGTTATCATTCACCTCTTAAGGATGGAATTAGAACAACTTACATTATTAATTGTAACGGGATGGACTTCCTCTTCTCTTGTTGCCAATTCCATACCTTTGACCCCTTGTTCATGACTTAGATGCCAAGATGCAATTTTATCTTTTTCAGTTTTGCAGTTTTAATTTACAATCTTGAATTTTCTAAACCTTTAAAAAAAAAATTGACATTCAACAAAACTTCTACCAGCTGGCAGTAAAAGAAGAATCTGTAGTGAGATGCTGATATAACTTCATTAGCTTGGTAATCTTGGCTCCGCTCCATATTTTTTTTTATAAAATCGCTGCCTGCTCCATTCAAAATGAGCTGCCGTAAGTTTGTTATGTTGATCAATGGCGGCTCTGGAAATTGTACCAATTACAAGTCTGTCCTTTTTCTACAGTCATTTCAGAAAACATTATAAGGCTTAGTATTTATTTAGGAATTTATTGTGTCCACCTCCACAAATTAAATGATCTAAATAAAATAAATAATATTCCATAATAATACAAAAATTGCAAGGTAAAGTAAAAATAAGAATAAAAAAAAAAATCACGAAAGTCTGTATACAAATAACAATAAAAAAGTTATATTTCTATATTTACAGTATTTGGAAAATATCTGTAAATTATGTAGGACCCAACATGTCAATGCAGTGTATGGATACTCCACTGATTACAATGGATACTGTCTAAGGCGTCGTTTACCCTGTGGTGGTGATCTTTTAGTAAGGTTGTATGTTGAACTTGATAGACCTTTGTCTTCATCCAACCTCATATACTATGTTGTTATGATATTATGCCTTGGACACCAGTTTTCTGGCCTAAAAACTATGGAAAGTCACATTATTGTCACATTGACGGTACAAAAAATCTAGACTGGCCAGGGTCATCTTGACTTGTAGGATCCTACTCCTACTAATATTATAAATGAGAAAGTTTGTATGTTTGTTACTCAATCACGCAAAAACAAATGAACGTATTTGGATGAAATTTGGCACATACATAGTTTGTAACCTGGATTAACACATAGGATACTTTTTATCCCAGTAAATGACATAGCTTCACAACTGTTAGCAATGTATGTATCCTACTAATATTAAACTGCTCTTGTCAGCAGAATAATTGTTCAGCTAATTGCAGTTTGCTGATAAAGCCCGGTCTGTTATCTCTCTAAGTAAACACACAGATAACACTGAGTCCATTCTATACAAGCATCTGCCTATTATCTGATCTGCATAAGTGTTCTGTGTCCCGTTCAGCCAGAGGGAGGAGGAGGGAGACAAATACAACAAGTGAGAAGCAATCGCTGCAGAGTGCTGAGACACTGAGAGGAGAAAACCCCTTTAATCCAAATTGGCAGTTTCCCAATTTTAAAAATGTCGGGAAAATGAAAATCTAATTTGTCGCAAAATTATCATAACATTAGAGCTATGAAGGTAGCCAGAAGTCAAGTGGAGCTGAGGAGGATTGAGCAAACTAGACGTCAATCGATTTTTAGAGTATCCAAAATGCCGGAGCAGGTGAATCATCGACGCCAACAACATGCTCATTATATGGCTTCCCAGTGAGCTGCTAAGATGCTGAAACCATCACAGGCACAGAGTGAGGAACAAGTTCAGTAGCAGGCCATCTTGAGAGCTGCCGAAACACCGGAGGAGGCAGATGATCGATGTCAACACGCAGATGAAGTCGCGGGCAGAAGCTAGACTGTTAAATGAGGTACTTAAACACTTGTTTGCCTACCAATACACATATTTATCAAACTCTGGCTGTAATGGAGCATAGGACTAGTGTGTTATAAAAAACTACCAAAAACTGGCAGGAGTTATACCAGAAATCTACTGTAGGCTCTGACTGGTGTAGATTTCTGGCACCCAGGACCTCCTGGTGATGTGCCAAAATAATTAAGGCATGAGAGTATCTGAATAACTCTGGCACATATTGTGCAACACACCAATGGATAAGGCTGGAGACCAAAGTGCCAATTTTAATAAATTGATTTAACCCCTTCCCGACATGCGCCGTAATAGTACGGCGCATGTCGGGTCTGTAACTATGGTGACCGCCCGGGAACCGGGCGGCCGCCATAGCCGCCGGGTGTCTACTGCTTTAAGCAGTAGACAACCGGCTCTCATGCCTCCGATCGGTCCCCCGACCGATCGGAGGCATTAACCCCTCCGGCGCCACGGTCAAAGGTGCCGGAGGCGCCATTTTCCCGGCGCCGCCATTTTGGCCGGGATCGCCGGCTCCTGGAGCATGCTCCAGGGCTGACGTCCCGTTGCCATGACAGCCAGGAGCCTTGTACAGGCTCCCAGGCTTGTCTGCAAAGCCTCCAGTAGGGTTGAGCCAATCTTGACTTTTCAGGATTGATTTTAAAATCCGATTTCCGATCATTTTTCATTCGAACCCGATCTCGATCCCAATTCCGGTCCCAATGCAAGTCAATGGGATTTTTTTATTAGTCGGATTTTAAAAGCAATCCTATTCACTATACAGCATGGAATCTAACAATTGAACGCTTTAATTGTTAGAATCCACGCTGTGTAGTGAATTACTAAGTAGCCAGAGGATTTTTTTTTAACCATCTGGCTACTTAGTCCCCCCTGGTGTCCACTTAACTGCAGAGATGGCTGCTCCGGTGCCCAGTGTTTTTCTTCGCCTAGGCTGTCGCTCCACGCTGCTCTTCTCGCCTCGCTGCCTCCCAGATTAGGAGAGTGTGGGTGGGTTAGGAGAGTGTGGGCCGCCCTGTACCCGCCCACACCTAAGCCACAAGCCCCGCCTTACTAGCTCTTTAAACACTAACCTGGGAGGCGGCGGCAGCGAGGCGAGAAGAGCAGCGTGGAGTGGCAGCAAGGCGAAGAAGAAGAACACCGGGCATCGGAGCAGCCATCTCTGGAGGTAAGTAGCTACTAGAGATGTTAGTTTAGTCTCCCGTTAGAATGAATGGAGGCATCCGGTGCGCAGGGGGTTAAGGCTGTGTGCCGGCCGCTTCCATTCATTCCTATGGAACCGCAGCGGAGCCTTCACACTGAGTATACACTCCACTCAGAATGAGCGGAGCGTATACTCAGTGTGAAGGCTAAGCAAAGCATTGTGGGAAATAGTACCGATCTCGATCCCACCTAAAAAGATTGTGTTCGAAATTCCGATTGTGAAATTTTCTCGATCGCCAATCGGAATCCGATCTTTTCCGAACACGATCGCTCAACCCTACCCTCCAGTGACCCCTTCTTGAAGGATCTCCCATGTATTTTGTCCACCTTAGGTAAAAAAAAAAAAGATAATTTATTACACTTTACTTAAAATAAAAATAATATATTTTCAAAAACGCAATACAAAAATCTAAAAATGCATAAATATAATGGGAAAAATATTTGATCTATGTTTCTCTGATTATTTATGGGACCAACCGTGACACCAGCCTTATCAGCTTACGAGTGCAGACTCTACAGGCCCAACTGTAACGTTTGTGGGATACCCTACAAAACCTACATGCCTCAATGCCTAATTGTAACTCATCTTGTGTCCAGGCTAGAGGTTTCACCAAACAGAATCCCGGAGACTCTGCTCAATTGTACAATTTCCCCCCAATAACCATCTTCTTTCACCTCCATATATCATCATTACATTCACCTGAGAAAGTCTCTTTCCAGTAAGCCACTCCTTGGCCATGCATTATTGTTTTGGTCAACGTGTGTATTGCTTGTACGGTATGTCATTTATTTTCATGCATTGAATGTCATTGTTTGATTTTGCTATTTTTGCCTTGATTCTGACTTCCTCTCTCATGTCATTTGATTTTATTTTACAGTAACATATTAGTTTTCCTTGTATACATGAGTGATTCAGTCTTCTCAAAATTACTTTCCAAACCCAAGGTATAAAGAACAAATCGTGACCTCTTGTTCTGTCATATCTCTTTGTTCGGTATATTCTTCCTTCCCTGGACTGGAAATCAACAAAGTGCAGGAGATCAGCGGTATAAATATGAGCAAAGATTTATGCTGGAACAAGAGGTGATGCTCTAAAGTCATAGGTGACGGGATTAAAAGCAATGCATTAAAGATTTACTTATAATAGTCAATTTGTGGCATGCAGTCGTTTTTATAGGAGGCCGGCTTAGCCTTGTTAATATTTCCGGCAAAATTTTTACTGTTTGCTAATGGCCATTCTTTGCTGTTTGGGAAGAACACTTACCCTGGGAATTACAGACGACTCCCGCTGCCGCGCTGCAATTATTTATCACTCATAGAAAAATTCTAATTATTTTTGTTGAATTTGCCCGTTGACGACACAATCAAAATATGTTTTAGCAAATAAGAGAAACCAGGGACAATATTGGGGATGGTGGAAAATTTCACTACAATTAAAAGATTTGAGAGAGTTTGCAATTCACTTTAAAAGAGCAAATATAAATTTGAGAATATTTACCTTATGGCAGCAATGGTCTCGGAAGACAAGACCCTTCCAATGACAATCTTGGGAGGATATATTGGGGCTGATTTATCATGGCAAAGAGACATGTCGGAAATCTAACCATGACATAGAGGTACAACTGTAATTGTGGCAAAAATTTTGATTTTCACCATACTCACCACTTTTTTAAAAAGTTGGCGGTATGTGATCAGGGAGTGCGTAGGGATTTGTGTCCCAAAAAATCTAAAATTATTTGCATGAGTGAAAATAATGGCTGAAATGTACATCGGCCTGTAGCTGGAATAGATATCAATATATGGCACAGAGACTACATATAGTGCACCTAAACTATTAAGAGGTATGCTCCAGTATACATGACTCATTAAAGGGATCCTATCAAAAATAATTTTTTTGTTTCTAACACATAGGAATAGCCTTAAGAAATGCTATTCTTCTCCTACCTTTAGATGTATTCTCTGTGCCGCCGTTCGGTATAAATCCCGTTTTTTTGTCGGTATGCAAATGAGTTTTCTCGCAGTACTGATGGCGACCCCAGCGCTCAAACAGCACTGAGGGTATCCCCAATGCTGTGAGAGAACTCTCCATCACTGCCACCATCTTCTTCAGGAACAGCCTCTTCACGCATCTTCCTCTGGAGCTGGGGGTCAAACTTCCAGGCCCCGGGCAGAGCCGACTGGGCATGCCCACAGGCCACAAGAAAATGGCCACTTACTGAGTAATGATCGGTTATCAGATTTTAAAATCGATCCTGAAATCTCAAAATCGGCTCAACCCCATATGAGGGTTCACAAATTTTCCAAAATTTCCCTGGGTCTCCAATTAATATACTCTTGGTTCTGAAGAGACTCTGGAGTATAACAATAACCCTTCTGGTTCTGACTGTAAAGGAGTTTGGAAAGTCAACCTTGTGAATATTCGCAAATCAAAAATTTACAAAAATTTTGCTGTACCTATTTTCCCATCACAACATCATGTGCAATTGGGTATAGCATTGTAAGTAAAACCTATTAGTGACCTTAATACTAAGTCCTCATGAGATATAAGTGCTCAATGACAACTCCCTGTTGTGAAAAAGAGAATATTCTAAAATATATATAGAAATTAAAAAAAAAGTTGAATACAATTCTAATTCATTCATCATCAATCTACGACTACGAGAACACAATGCTATATAATTACCTTTAATTAAAAGACAATCAATGTCTTTCAATCTATAATTTTACCTAATTACCATCTAAAATATTAACCACGATCATATAGTTTTCATGTCACAAGTGTTGGCCGTATCCTGAGGAATAATGAACCCCCCGTCACAAAACATAAAGATAACAGAAGTAACCTTGAAGTTTTTATATATTCTCCGGCAACTTGGAATATCTTTATATGGCACAGTAGGGGTTGCATTATACCAAATAACAATAAGTTTGTATAATTCCACTGATATTGTACTTCAAGAACTGTCAAGGCCTCTGCAGGGGACATCTTCAACATTCTAACAAGAATGGAAGGTAATTTTACTGATGTGCTGTCAATACGCCGCGATTTACATCAAGTCAAAGCCGCAACATCAACTAAATAAAGCATTATACAAAACATTTCCCTATGGAATTTTTTTTAGCTCCGTAGAACAAAGAAGAATAGATGCGGCTCAAAGTCATTTCTATTTTTTTTATTTTTTTTATAAAGTTACCTGCCGTTCAACCTGCGAATCTGAAGAAGTTCTATTCGATAGAATTTTTTTTATTATTATTTATTTTTATTTTTTATTGAAAAAAATAAAATATTGTTTTGGAGGCTAACCGTCTCTTAACACGAAACCTTTAGAAAAAGAATCTATTTAAGTGCTTAACGGGAACTTAAAGAAGCAAAACTGAACCCATCAGACAAAAAGAAGATTCATGCTTCAATATTTTGTAAGTTTTATAGACTACAGTACATCAAAAACATGACAGTATTTTTCTTTGGAGAACTGGCTTTTTAGTGATAAGGCATTTCATTCATTCCATCTTTCACACATGATGTATAGTCTCACTGTCCATTAAAGATAAACAGCTTTCTGTGTCGTAGGGGGGAGGGGAGGGAAGAAATGAAAAAAAAAAAGACTGCCATGTTCTGTATCACGTTTGGTCAATTTATTTAAGCCATTCTATTAAATTGTCCAATATTCCGCGTTCAAGGAGGACGAAGAGCAGAAAATTATTTTTTAATTTGATTTTTACCTTTCGTTGACTTTCAAGACAGAAAATAATTTGCATTCCTTCAAGGGAAAGTACAAAGGCCTGACTCATAGGAAGCCTATTGCTCATTGAATATTGATCTGATTTCAAAACTTTTTTTTGAAAGACTACTCTAAAATAAAATCTTAATACGCTAATGGTAAATTCAAGACCTTGGGTTGTCCTCATGTAAAGTTTTCGGAAACTATTAGTTTTTCTTAGTTTATGCATTGTTGAGGGATCTGGGTGTGAGCTAGAGCTGGGCGAACATCTCAAGATTAATTTAGTTTTGAGTTTGGGTGCTTAAGTGCCAGATTTGTTTCAGGATGAACAAGTTAGGAGCTTAAATAGGTTTAATATATTATAATGCTATCAAGGCTCCTAGGAACCTATCTATAAAACATAGTGAAGAATACTATCAGGGCTCCTAGGAACCTATCTATAAAACATAGTGAAGAATACTCTAAGGTCTCCTAGGAACCTTCTCTATAAAACATAGTGTAGAACACTGTCAGGGCTCTTAGGAACCTATCTATAATACATAGTGTATGACACTGTCAGGTCTCCTAGGAACCTATCTATAAAACATAGTGCATGACACTGTCAGGGCTCCTAGGAACCCATCTATAAAACATAGTGTAGAATACTGTCAGGGCTCTTAGGAACCTATCTATAAAACATAGTGTATGACACTGTCAGGGCTCCTAGGAACCTATCTATAAAACATAGTGTATGACACTGTCAGGGCTCCTAGGAACCTATCTATAAAACATAGTGTATAACACAGTCAGGACTCCTAGGAACCTATCTATAAAACATAGTGTATAACACTGTCAGGGCTCCTAGGAACCTATCTATAAAACATAGTGTATAACACAGTCAGGACTCCTAGGAACCTATCTATAAAACATAGTGTATAACACTGTCAAGGCTCCTAGGAACCTATCTATAAAACATCGTGTAGAACACTGTCAGGGCTCCTAGGAACCTATCTATAAAACATAGTGTAGAACACTGTCAGGGCTCCTAGGAACCTATCTATAAAACATAGTGTATGACACAGTCAGGGCTCCTAGGAACCTATTTATAATACATAGTGTATAACACTGTCAGGACTCCTAGGAACCTATCTATAAAACATAGTGTGTGATACTGTCAGGGCTCCTAGGAGTCTATCTATAAAACATTGTGTAGAACACTGTCAGGGCTCCTAGGAACCTATCTATAAAACATAGTGTATGACACAGTCAGGACTCCTAGGAACCTATCTATAAAACATAGTGTATAACACTGTCAGGGCTCCTAGGAACCTATCTATAAAACATAGTGTATAACACTGTCAGGGCTCCTAGGAACCTATCTATAATACATAGTGTATAACACTGTCAGGGCTCCTAGGAACCTATCTATAAAACATAGTGTATAACACTGTCAGGGCTCCTAGGAACCTATCTATAATACATAGTGTATAACACTGTCAGGGCTCCTAGGAACCTATCTATAAAACATAGTGTATAACACTGTCAGGGCTCCTAGGAACCTATCTATAAAACATAGTGTAGAACATTGTTGGTCTCCTAGGAACTAGAGATGAGCGAGTAGTATTTGATCGAGAAGGTATTTGATCGAATACTATGGTATTCGAAATACTCATACTCGATCGAGTACCACTCGCTATTCAAATGGAAAAATTAGATGCAGAACCAGCGTTGATTGGCCGAATGCTATACAGTCGGCCAATCAACGCTGGTTCTTCTCCTACCTTTAGAAGTCTTCTCCACGCTGCGTCCCCGCAGTGTCTTACGGCTCTGAATTCACTCTGCTAGGCATCAGGCCTGGGCAGAGCCGACTGCGCATACCCGCGCTACAAGAAAATGGCCGCTTTGACTGTAAGCGGCCATTTTCTTGTAGTGCGGGCATGCGCAGTCGTCTCTGCCCAGGCCCGATGCCTAGCAGAGTGAATTCATTGCCGGATGACGACGCGGGGACGCTGCGCGGAGAAGACTTCTCGGAGAATCCAGCCCGACCCTCACTCGTGGACTTGGTAAGTTCAGTGTGATGGAATGTTGCCTACCCCTGAAACGAGCATTTTTCCTCCATAGAGTATAATAGGATTCGATATTCGATTTGAATAGTTGAATATTGAGGGGCTACTCAAAACGAATATCGAATATCGAGTATTTAAGTACTCGCTCATCTCTACTAGGAACCTATCTATAAAACATAGTGTATAACACTGTCAGGGCTCAACAATGCTGCAGTCAGGCTCCCACAGTACAGATATTCTCCCTCACTCCTATCTATGATACTATGATATCATTAATCTGCCTGCAGTTTATTAATCTGATTAAATTCTCATCTTAATAAAGTTCTCTAACTCTATTGCTTGATATAGTAAGCTTTTCAGGACTGTGCTCTGTATGATACTGTGAGATGAATCCCAGATCCTTCACTATCTCCACTATTACTACAAATGCCTGGTATTCATGTTTATAGCACCTTATATAGTGTACATGACATCAACACTGTATGGTGTCCGCCTACCATACCATATACCGTATATACTGGAGTATAAGCCAAATTTTTCAGCACAGTTTTTGTGATGAAAAGTTCTCCTTGGCTAATGCTCGAGTCAGGCAAAAAAAAAAAAAAAAAATCTTTTTTTGGGGGGAAGGGGGGGGGGTCTATGACCAGCATGATTGTACTTTCATAAAAAAAAAACTATACGCATATTATGATAATAACTTTTCTTACATTAGAATGTAATGGGTTTAGATTGTATATTTTGGTGGCGCTAAACTTTGTTTCAATGGGAAAAAATATTATTTTAAATTATAAAAATTTGCAAAAATCAAGGATCTGGGTTTGTTGGATCTCTTATACAGAGTAACTGGAGGTGAAAGATTTGTGGGATGAGGTAATAGGAAAACAAATTATAGAAGATAGCATTACAGTACGTATCATAAAATCAATTACGGAATAAACTATTATAATACAAAACCAATGCTATTGTATCAATTCAGATTCAGAATTTTTTTTTCATACATTCTCGTAAAAGTCATGGTTATTTATTATTAGAGATGAGCGAACACTAAAATGTTCGAGGTTCGAAATTCGAATCGAACAGCCGCTCACTGTTCGTGTGTTCGAACGGGTTTCGAACCCCATTATAGTCTATGGGGAACATATACTCGTTAAGGGGGAAACCCAAATCCGTGTCTGGAGGGTCACCAAGTCCACTATGACACCACAGGAAATGATGCCAACACCTCTGGAATGACACTGGGACAGCAGGGGAAGCATGTCTGGGGGCATCTAACACACCAAAGACCCTCTATTACCCCAACATCACAGCCTAACAACTACACACTTTACACACTCAATACCACATCTCTGACAGTAGGAAAACACCTTGAAACATGTGTATTTGGCACTTGCAGTGAGGAGAGCTTGTCACCAGCAGTGAATTTGGCCCTTGTAGTAAGTTGAGGTTGGCACCAACATTTGTTTTGATAATCAGGGTGGATTGAGCCTCTAACCAGCAGAGTTTGGGCAAATTCATGGTGGAGGGAGCCTCTAAACACCCCAGTTTGGACCAATTCATGGTGGAGGGAGCCTCTAAAAACCCTAGTTTGGACCAATTCATGATGGAGGGAGCCTCTAAACAGCCCAGTTTGGGCAAATTCATGGTGGAGGGAGCCTCTAAAAACCCCCAGTTTGGACCAATTCATGGTGGAGGGAGCCTCTAAAAACCCCAGTTTGGACCAATTCATGGTGGAGGGAGCCTCTAAACAGCCCAGTTTGGGCAAATTCATGGTGGAGGGAGCCTCTAACCAGCCCAGTTTGGACCAATTCATGGTGGAGGGAGCCTCTAAAAACCCCAGTTTGGACCAATTCATGGTGGAGGGAGCCTCTAAAAGCCCCAGTTTGGACCAATTCATGGTGGAGGGAGCCTCTAAAAACCCCAGTTTGGACCAATTCATGCTGGAGGGAGCCTCTAAACAGCCCAGTTTGGGCAAATTCATGCTGGAGGGAGCCTCTAAACAGCCCAGTTTGGGCAAATTCATGGTGGAGGGAGCCTCTAAAAACCCCAGTTTGGACCAATTCATGGTGGAGGGAGCCTCTAAAAACCCCAGTTTGGACCAATTCATGGTGGAGGGAGCCTCTAAACAACCCAGTTTGGACCAATTCATGGTGGAGGGAGCCTCTAAACAGCCCAGTTTGGACCAATTCATGGTGGAGGGAGCCTCTAAAAACCCCAGTTTGGACCAATTCATGCTGGAGGGAGCCTCTAAACAGCCCAGTTTGGGCAAATTCATGCTGGAGGGAGCCTCTAAACAGCCCAGTTGGGGCAAATTCATGGTGGAGGGAGCCTCTAAAAACCCCAGTTTGGACCAATTCATGGTGGAGGGAGCCTCTAAAAACCCCAATTTGGACCAATTCATGGTGGAGGGAGCCTCTAAACAGCCCAGTTTGGGCAAATTCATGGTGGAGGGAGCCTCTAAAAACCCCAGTTTGGACCAATTCATGGTGGAGGGAGCCTCTAAAAACCCCAGTTTGGACCAATTCATGGTGGAGGGAGCCTCTAAAAAACCCAGTTTGGACCAATTCATGGTGGAGGGAGCCTCTAAACAGCCCAGTTTGGGCAAATTCATGGTGGAGGGAGCCTCTAAAAACCCCAGTTTGGACCAATTCATGGTGGAGGGAGCCTCTAAAAACCCCAGTTTGGACCAATTCATGGTGGAGGGAGCCTCTAAAAAACCCAGATTGGACCAATTCATGGTGGAGGGAGACTCTAAACAGCCCAGTTTGGACCAATTCATGGTGGAGGGAGCCTCTAAAAACCCCAATTTGGACCAATTCATGGTGGAGGGAGCCTCTAACCAGCCCAGTTTGGACCAATTCATGGTGGAGGGAGCCTCTAACCAGCCCAGTTTGGGCAAATTCATGGTGGAGGGAGCCTCTAAAAACCCCAATTTGGACCAATTCATGGTGGAGGGAGCCTCTAAACAGCCCAGTTTGGGCAAATTCATGGTGGAGGGAGCCTCTAAAAACCCCAGTTTGGACCAATTCATGGTGGAGGGAGCCTCTAAAAACCCCAGTTTGGACCAATTCATGGTGGAGGGAGCCTCTAAAAACCCCAGTTTGGACCAATTCATGGTGGAGGGAGCCTCTAAACAACCCAGTTTGGACCAATTCATGGTGGAGGGAGCCTCTAAACAGCCCAGTTTGGACCAATTCATGGTGGAGGGAGCCTCTAAAAACCCCAGTTTGGACCAATTCATGGTGGAGGGAGCCTCTAAAAACCCCAGTTTGGACCAATTCATGGTGGAGGGAGCCTCTAAAAACCCCAGTTTGGACCAATTCATGGTGGAGGGAGCCTCTAAAAACCCCAGTTTGGACCAATTCATGGTGGAGGGAGCCTCTAAAAACCCCAGTTTGGACCAATTCATGGTGGAGGGAGCCTCTAAAAAACCCAGTTTGGACCAATTCATGGTGGAGGGAGCCTCTAAACAGCCCAGTTTGGACCAATTCATGGTGGAGGGAGCCTCTAAAAACCCCAGTTTGGACCAATTCATGGTGGAGGGAGCCTCTAAAAACCCCAGTTTGGACCAATTCATGGTGGAGGGAGCCTCTAAAAAACCCAGTTTGGACCAATTCATGGTGGAGGGAGCCTCTAAACAGCCCAGTTTGGGCAAATTCATGGTGGAGGGAGCCTCTATCCAGCCCAGTTTGGACCAATTCATGGTGGAGGGAGCCTCTAAAAACCCCAGTTTGGACCAATTCATGGTGGAGGGAGCCTCTAAAAACTCCAGTTTGGACCAATTCATGGTGGAGGGAGCCTCTAAAAACCCCAGTTTGGACCAATTCATGGTGGAGGGAGCCTCTAAAAACCCCAATTTGGACCAATTCATGGTGGAGGGAGCCTCTAACCAGCCCAGTTTGGACCAATTCATGGTGGAGGGAGCCTCTAAAAACCCCAGTTTGGACCAATTCATGGTGGAGGGAGCCTCTAAAAACCCCAGTTTGGACCAATTCATGGTGGAGGGAGCCTCTAAACAGCCCAGTTTGGGCAAATTCATGGTGGAGGGAGCCTCTAACCAGCCCAGTTTGGACCAATTCATGGTGGAGGGAGCCTCTAAAAACCCCAGTTTGGACCAATTCATGGTGGAGGGAGCCTCTAAAAGCCCCAGTTTGGACCAATTCATGGTGGAGGGAGCCTCTAAAAACCCCAGTTTGGACCAATTCATGCTGGAGGGAGCCTCTAAACAGCCCAGTTTGGGCAAATTCATGCTGGAGGGAGCCTCTAAACAGCCCAGTTTGGGCAAATTCATGGTGGAGGGAGCCTCTAAAAACCCCAGTTTGGACCAATTCATGGTGGAGGGAGCCTCTAAAAACCCCAATTTGGACCAATTCATGGTGGAGGGAGCCTCTAAACAGCCCAGTTTGGGCAAATTCATGGTGGAGGGAGCCTCTAAAAACCCCAGTTTGGACCAATTCATGGTGGAGGGAGCCTCTAAAAACCCCAGTTTGGACCAATTCATGGTGGAGGGAGCCTCTAAACAACCCAGTTTGGACCAATTCATGGTGGAGGGAGCCTCTAAAAACCCCAGTTTGGACCAATTCATGGTGGAGGGAGCCTCTAAAAAACCCAGTTTGGACCAATTCATGGTGGAGGGAGCCTCTAAACAGCCCAGTTTGGACCAATTCATGGTGGAGGGAGCCTCTAAAAACCCCAATTTGGACCAATTCATGGTGGAGGGAGCCTCTAACCAGCCCAGTTTGGACCAATTCATGGTGGAGGGAGCCTCTAACCAGCCCAGTTTGGACCAATTCATGGTGGAGGGAGCCTCTAACCAGCCCAGTTTGGGCAAATTCATGGTGGAGGGAGCCTCTAAAAACCCCAATTTGGACCAATTCATGGTGGAGGGAGCCTCTAAACAGCCCAGTTTGGGCAAATTCATGGTGGAGGGAGCCTCTAAAAACCCCAGTTTGGACCAATTCATGGTGGAGGGAGCCTCTAAAAACCCCAGTTTGGACCAATTCATGGTGGAGGGAGCCTCTAAAAACCCCAGTTTGGACCAATTCATGGTGGAGGGAGCCTCTAAAAAACCCTAGTTTGGACCAATTCATGGTGGAGGGAGCCTCTAAACAGCCCAGTTTGGACCAATTCATGGTGGAGGGAGCCTCTAAAAACCCCAGTTTGGACCAATTCATGGTGGAGGGAGCCTCTAAAAACCCCAGTTTGGACCAATTCATGGTGGAGGGAGCCTCTAAAAAACCCAGTTTGGACCAATTCATGGTGGAGGGAGCCTCTAACCAGCCCAGTTTGGACCAATTCATGGTGGAGGGAGCCTCTAAACAGCCCAGTTTGGGCAAATTCATGGTGGAGGGAGCCTCTAACCAGCCCAATTTGGACCAATTCATGGTGGAGGGAGCCTCTAAAAACCCCAGTTTGGACCAATTCATGGTGGAGGGAGCCTCTAAAAACCCCAGTTTGGACCAATTCATGGTGGAGGGAGCCTCTAAAAACCCCAGTTTGGACCAATTCATGGTGGAGGGAGCCTCTAAACAGCCCAGTTTGGGCAAATTCATGGTGGAGGGAGCCTCTAAAAACCCCAGTTTGGACCAATTCATGGTGGAGGGAGCCTCTAAAAACCCCAATTTGGACCAATTCATGGTGGAGGGAGCCTCTAAACAGCCCAGTTTGGGCAAATTCATGGTGGAGGGAGCCTCTAAAAACCCCAGTTTGGACCAATTCATGGTGGAGGGAGCCTCTAAAAACCCCAGTTTGGACCAATTCATGGTGGAGGGAGCCTCTAACCAGCCCAGTTTGGGCAAATTCATGGTGGAGGGAGCCTCTAACCAGCAGAGTTGTGGGAAAGCAGGGTGGAGGGAGCCTCTAACCAGCAGAGTTGGCGGAAATCAGGGTGGAGGGAGCCTCTAACCAGCAGAGTTGAGGGAAATCATGTTGGAGGGAGCCTAGTATTAGCAGAATTGTGCAACGCTTATGGTGGATGAGTATGAGGATGCGGAGTAATTGGAGAGGTTGAGTACAGACATGGAGTTTCATGTTGGGGTGCTTTACACAGGTGGGCACAAAAATGAAGGCTCTATCCAGTGGTGGTTCATTTTTATCAAAGTGAGCCGGTCGGCACTCTCAGCTGACAGACGGGTGCGCTTGTCAGTGATGATGCCACCGGCTGCACTGAACACCCTCTCAGATAGGACGCTGGCGGCAGGACAGGACAGCACCTCCAAGGCATATAGGGCAAGTTCAAGCCACAGGTCCAACTTCGACACCCAATACGTGTAGGGCGCAGAGGGGCCGGAGAGGACAGGGCTGTGGTCGGAAAGGTATTCCCGCAACATGCGCCTATACTTCTCACGCCTGGTGACACTAGGACCCTCTGTGGCGGCACTTTGGCGAGGGGGTGCCATCAAGGTGTCCCAGACCTTAGACAGTGTGCCCCTCGTTTGTGTGGACCGGTGAGAACTTGGTCGCCTACTGGAGGAACTGTCCTCCCTGCCGCCAACGTCACATGCTGGAAACATCTCCATCATATTCTGCACCAATTGCCTGTGGCAAGCATTGATGCGATTGGCCCTCCCCTCTACCAGAATAAAAGACGAGATGTTGTTTTTATACCGGGGGTCAAGGATAGCAAAGATCCAGTACTGGTTGTCCTCCATGATTTTGACAATACGCTTGTCGGTTGTAAAGCACCCCAACATGAACTCAGCCATGTCTGCCACAGTGTTAGTTGGCATGACTCCTCTGGCCCCACCGGAAAGTTCAATCTCCATTTCCTCCTCATCCTCCATGTCTACCCATCCGCGCTGCAACAATGGGACGATTCGAAGTTGCCCGGAAGCCTCCTGTATCACCATCACATCATCGGACAACTCTTCTTCCTCCTCCTCCTCCTCCTCCTCCTCCTCCTCCATTAAACGCGATGAAGCGGACAGATGTGTGGACCTACTCTCCAGCTGTGACGGATCGGATGCTATCCCTGACTCCTCTGTGTGATCTGAGTTATCCCTGATGTCAATCAGGGATTCTCTCAGAACACACAAGAGCGGGATTGTAAGGCTCACCATTGCATCCTCAGAGCTCACCCTCCTTGTGGACTCCTCAAACACCCGTAGGATGTCACAAAGGTCTCTCATCCATGGCCACTCATGGATGAGAAACTGAGGCAGCTGACTTTGTGGCACCCTAGGGTTTTGTAGCTGGTATTCCATCAAAGGTCTCTGCTGCTCAACCACTCTATTCAACATCTGAAACGTTGAGTTCCAGCGTGTGGGGACGTCGCACAAAAGCCGGTGTTGTGGCACATGCAGGCGTTGCTGGAGAGATTTTAAGCTAGCAGCGGCTACTGTCGACTTGCGAAAGTGGGCGCACATGCGCCGCACTTTCACCAGTAGCTCTGGAACATTGGGGTAGCTCTTTAGGAAACGTTGCACCACTAGGTTGAAGACGTGGGCCAGGCATGGAACATGTTGGAGTCCGGCAAGCTCCAGAGCTGCTACCAGGTTCCGGCCGTTATCACAAACGACCATGCCTGGGCCCAGGTGCAGCGGCTCAAACCATATTGCCGTCTCATCGAGGAGGGCATCCCTCACCTCGGAGGCAGTGTGCTGTCTGTCCCCCAAGCTGATCAGCTTCAGCACAGCCTGCTGACGTCTACCAACGCCAGTGCTGCAACGTTTCCAACTCGTAGCTGGGGTCAATCTAACAGCGGAGGAGGAGGCAGTGGCGGAGGAGGAGGCGGTGGCGGAGGAGGAGGCGGTAGAGGAGGAGGAGGAGGGGGGTGTTCTTCTCGTGTCCCTGCCAGGAATGTTAGGCGGGGAGACGAGGTACACCGGGCCAGTTTGGGAAGCAGTCCCAGCCTCAACTACATTCACCCAGTGTGCCGTCAGTGAAATGTAGGGTCCCTGTCCGCATGCACTTGTCCACGCGTCGGTGGTCAAGTGGACCTTTGTGCAAAGCGCGGAACTAAGGGCCCGCCTGATGTTGAGTGACACGTGCTGGTGCAAGGCGGGGACGGCACACCGGGAGAAGTAGTGACGGCTAGGGACGGCATAGCGAGGTGCCGCAGTTGCCATCAGGTCCAGGAAGGCGGGAGTTTCAACAAGCCGGAACGCCAACATCTCCTGGGCCAGCAGTTTAGCGATGTTGGCGTTCAAGGCTTGCGCGTGTGGGTGGTTAGCAGTGTATTTCTGCCGCCGCTCCAATGTCTGAGAGATGGTGGGTTGTTGTAAAGAAGCGCCTGATGGTGCCTTTGATGGTGCAGGAGAAGGAGATAAGACAGGAACAGGGGAGGATGAGGTAGAAGTCAACAAAGTGGCGGAGGCAGATGAAGTTGTGTCCTGGCTCGTCCTCTGGAGTGCATCGCCAGCACAGTCAGCAGTGGCAGTGGCAGAGGCAGAGGCAGTGGCAGAGGCAGAGGCAGTGGCGTGAACGGCAGGCGGCCTTTGTCCTGCCGTTGCTGCCTGCCACTGATTCCAGTGCTTGGATTCCAAATGACGGCGCATTGAAGTGGTGGACAGGTTGCTCTTCTCAGAGCCCCTAATCAATTTCGAGAGGCAAATTGTGCAGACAACACTATATCTGTCCTCGGCGCATTCCTTGAAAAAACTCCACACCTTCGAGAAACGTGCCCTCGAGGTGGGAGTTTTTCGGGGCTGGGTACGAACTGGAACATCTTGGGAGATTCCGGGTGTGGCCTGGCTTCGCCTAAGCTGCTGACCTCTGCCTCTGCCTCTAGCTACCCTTTTTGGTGCTGCACTTGCCTCAACATCCACACTACTTTCCCCGCTTGACATCCCCCCTGTCCAGGTCGGGTCAGTGTCCTCATCATCCACCACTTCCTCGTCCAACTCCTGTCTCATCTCCTCCTCCCGCACAATGCGCCGGTCAACTGGATGCCCTGACGGCAACTGCGTCACATCATCGTCGATGAGGGTGGGTTGCTGGTCATCCACCACCAAATCGAACGGAGATGGAGGAGACTCTAGTGTTTGAGCATCTGGACACAGATGCTCCTCTGTTAGGTTCGTGGAATCGTGACGTGGAGAGGCAGGTTGAGGGACAATGAAAGGAGCGGAGAACAGCTCTGGGGAGCAGGGACAGTTGGGGTTATTGTTCTGTGAAGCTTGGGAATTTTGGGAGGAAGGAGGACAAGACTGTTGGGTAATAGGAGGAGAGGAGGCAGAGTCTGACTGGCTGCTGGACAATGTGCTGTAAGCGTTCTCTGACAGCCATTGCAAGACCTGTTCCTGGTTCTCGGGCCTACTAAGGTTTGTACCCTGCAGTTTAGTTAATGTGGCAAGCAACCCTGGCACTGTGGAGTGGCGCAATGCTTGCTGCCCCACAGGAGTAGGCACGGGACGCCCTGTGGCTTCACTGCTACCTTGCTCCCCAGAACCATTCCCCCGACCTCGCCCACGGCCTCGTCCACGTCCCTTTCCGGGAGCCTTGTGCATTTTGAATTCCCAGTTAGAAATTGGCACTATATACCAGTAGCAAAAATTGTGGGTGCACGTAACCCCAATATATTCTTTGAATTCCCAGTCAGACAATGGCACTATATGGCAGTAGCAAGAAATGAGGGTATTTATAACCCCAATATATTCTTTGAATTACCAGTCAGAAACTGGCACTATATGGCAGTAGCAAGAAATGAGGGTATTTGTAACCCCAATATATTCTTTGAATTCCCAGTCAGAAACTGGCACTGTATACCAGTAGTAAAAATTGTGGGTGCACGTAACCCCAATATATTCTTTGAATTACCAGTCAGAAACTGGCACTATATACCAGTAGCAAGAAATGAGGGTATTTATAACCCCAATATATTCTTTGAATTCCCAGTCAGACAATGGCACTGTATACCAGTAGTAAAAATTGTGGGTGCACATAACCCCAATATATTCTTTGAATTCCCAGTCAGAAACTGGCACTATATGGCAGTAGCAAGAAATGAGGGTATTTATAACCCCAATATATTCTTTGAATTCCCAGTCAGACAATGGCACTGTATACCAGTAGTAAAAATTGTGGGTGCACGTAACCCCAATATATTCTTTGAATTACCAGTCAGAAACTGGCACTATATGGCAGTAGCAAGAAATGAGGGTATTTGTAACCCCAATATATTCTTTGAATTCCCAGTCAGAAACTGGCACTGTATACCAGTAGTAAAAATTGTGGGTGCACGTAACCCCAATATATTCTTTGAATTACCAGTCAGAAACTGGCACTATATGGCAGTAGCAAGAAATGAGGGTATTTGTAACCCCAATATATTCTTTGAATTCCCAGTCAGAAACTGGCACTGTATACCAGTAGTAAAAATTGTGGGTGCACGTAACCCCAATATATTCTTTGAATTCCCAGTCAGAAACTGGCACTATATGGCAGTAGCAAGAAATGAGGGTATTTATAACCCCAATATATTCTTTGAATTCCCAGTCAGACAATGGCACTGTATACCAGTAGTAAAAATTGTGGGTGCACGTAACCCCAATATATTCTTTGAATTACCAGTCAGAAACTGGCACTATATGGCAGTAGCAAGAAATGAGGTTATTTATAACCCCAATATATTCTTTGAATTCCCAGTCAGACAATGGCACTGTATACCAGTAGTAAAAATTGTGGGTGCACGTAACCCCAATATATTCTTTGAATTACCAGTCAGAAACTGGCACTGTATACCAGTAGTAAAAATTGTGGGTGCACGTAACCCCAATATATTCTTTGAATTCCCAGTCAGACAATGGCACTATATGGCAGTAGCAAAAATAGTGGGTGTATATAGCCCCAATTCTATTGCTAGGGGACTTGCAGGGTATTTCTGGGGTGAAGGTGGGGGGGCACACCGTTGGAACGGGTATCGGGGGTATATATCGGGTATACGGGAATACACTGACAGTGTATTCCATTCAGGATCCTGGGAAAGCTGGGTTGCGGCGATTGAGCCCGTCAGTGCCACGTTACACTGACAAGCTTCTCCCTGGAATTTAGCTCTTATAAGAGCTGTTGGTTGTCTTCTCCTTCCTATCCTAGCCTGTCCCTGCCTACCCAGAATCTAAGCCCTAGCTAACTGGACGGAAACCTCCGTCCTCGGTGAATTGCAAGCTCAGAATGACGCGAACCTGGGCGGCGCTGTTCTTTTAAATTAGAGGTCACATGTTTTCGGCAGCCAATGGGTTTTGCCTACTTTTCTCAACGTCACCGGTGTCGTAGTTCCTGTCCCACCTACCCTGCGCTGTTATTGGAGCAAAAAAGGCGCCAGGGAAGGTGGGAGGGGAATCGAGTAATGGCGCACTTTACCACGCGGTGTTCGATTCGATTCGAACATGCCGAACAGCCTAATATCCGATCGAACATGAGTTCGATAGAACACTGTTCGCTCATCTCTATTTATTATGTTTTATTGTCTAGTCTATAATAAGCTGGTGGAACATACAATTTATTGTCCTGAAATGATTGGAATTTATGTGGTCTTAATGGAAAATGCTAAAGGTGAACTTACAGGAAAAACAGAAACCCCTATAAATAATCTGACTTTGGGATATACAAGTGTAGTAGATGGAAGGCAAAGTGACCCCAAGAGCTATCAACCCAGATCAATTCAACTTTTACTAAGCTCAAGACAATTTACCTTAAATGCCCCAAATAATTCAGTAGGGTAAATCGATTTTCATGTTTTACATCCAGTTAACCATAAATTCATGTTCTTAAAACCAATGGAGCTTTGTTCGAAATACTGAAAGGGCAGAACATATTGGTGTCTTAAGCTGAAGAAATGAAACAGTTCATGATTAGAGATGAGCGAGTAGTGAAATATTCGAGATTTGAGATTAATTTCGAGTAGAGCCTCAATATTCGACTACTCGATCAAATATCGAATCCCATTAAAGTCTATGGGAAAAAATGCTCATTTCAGGGGAAACCACTATTCGACTAAAGGAGAGTCACCAAGTCCACAAGTAGCAGGAGGAGAGTGTTTAGGAGGAGGACTGTGCAGTTAAACCCCATTATAGCCTATGGGGTCTGTGCGCTTTAGCTGCACAGTGCTTGCAGTTGCGCTGATATTCCGTTCATGGGGGTCCTCCTACGGACTCCTTCCAGACGGGAGGCAAGCGCTAATGTTAAACGGCCCTTACTCGTCCTGCAGAACCAGAATTTATTGGGAAATCAACGTTGGTTCTGCAGCAGGCTCGTAATTGCTAGTCGGGAGAGCTGGCAGCTTGCTGTTACGAGGGAGCTGACTTTTTCTCATAGGAATGCATTAACCAGAGTTGATTGTCCAGTGTACAGCATTTAGCCAATCAACGCTGGTTCTGCCGGGGGCTCGTCTGTGAGGAGGCGGAGTCTAAGATCGGACCACAGCAGTCTCCATTGTAAATCCAATCTTTACTGCGAATAGCGATAGTATTCGAACGAGTACGAGTATTTTGAATACCTACTCGATCGAATACTACTCACTCATCTCTATTCATGATTACTAATATTGACTCATAATTGTGTTTGGTTTTTTGACTCTTGGAGACAGAGTTGGAGATGAACTTGGAGTCAGGCTGTAGAAAAATAGTAGAGTTGGAAATGCCAGCCTTGATAAATTTCCCTATAATATATTTTCAGATGTCCATTGCATGCAGAGCTTTTATAGTGAGCCACAAAACTAGGGGTCAAGGTCCACTGTGACTACTATTTGTGTGCTAGATCTCTTTGTAAAACATGTACTTTACTAGAAAAATATGAAATCTTCTATATAAACCTTGATAAAATGAAGAAAGTGAATATTTATTGGCTCATGTCGATGTGTCACCAATCTACCATGCACTAGTGGATTAGGGTTATAATCTACCAGTGCCACATCTTTCCTGGGATTCTGTGACAAATAGCAGGTGTCACCTAGCCAGTTTGACCACTCCTAAGGGCATTGTCTAAAATCTCGTTCTGGTTTTGAATTTTTAACCCACATACAAGGATCTGGACCTTATTGCACAGAGACTTACAGGTAGATGCTACCTCTGAGTAGTCCTGGTATAAGTGGTGTCTGTTTTAGGGCCAAGAAACAATGGTGCAAACCAGGCTAGAAAGTTACGGACCAAGGTTAGGGCTGGCAAAATGCATGCAAATACTGAATCAGGCATAAGGTCATGTTGGGTATTATATGTTTGTAGGTCAAGAACTAGCCAGGATCAGACACAGGAGATTAGCAGAACAGGATCAGGAACCAAAAACTGAGTGAGCAAGCAAGGTGGATGTTAGGAAACAAATGCAGCAGTAAGAAAAATAGTGAGTTCCAGCACCAGACACACTGATCAAATGGTACCAAAACTGCACTGAGTATCCTGCGCATTCTGAACCGCACCAGACCCAACCCTCCAGACATGTTCACCAGAGACCCTGATGGTGGGGATGGGCTTAAAAGCTACCATTGGGCAGGGTGATATGGATCAGAGAGCGCCAGATGCATCATGCACCACTAGTCACAGCAAACCCAGAAACTGGAATCGCCAGAAGGTTTTCAGCATTGAGGCAAAGGTCTGAAGAATCAGAAGGCAGCAGATGGTAGTAGCCAGTAAGTGGCAGCAGTGCACCAAAAAGTAGTCATCCATTCCTGGTCATCAATATGAGGTCAGTGCAGTACAGAGGGGTAATCCAGAAGAGAGGTTAAGCAGGCCGGGTCAATAACAGAAGAGTAGAGTGGTACTAAGTCGTGTTCAAAGAGCAGAAGTCTGAAGGCAAGCATGGGGTTGTTAACAGGTGAAGGCACAGTACAAAGTTGTGAGGCAAAAGAGGAGTTAGAACGGAACCAGGAGATAAAGGCTGGAGATACATGGGACACAGCAGAGGAGAGCTTACTATTAGAATAAAATGAATAGCCAGTGGTGAGGCAGAGCGGAAGTTCCCCATATATAGGCTTTGGCAGGCCAATATCACCCCTGCGCTGGAAGAAGAAGTCCGCGGCCTGGGTCAGGAGAGGGCCGGCAACCCCTGCATACCACTGCCAAAGTTCCGGCCTGACTCCTAACTGTGGGGTTAATATGAACATGACAGAATCTAGCAGGGGTGAACCTTCCCCTTTCGCCGCCCGAGGCGAACTACAGAAAGCCGAGTGGAGGGGGTGTGGCCGAGAGGAGGGGGCGGGGCTTAGCACAGTTCGCAGGCAGAGAGCAGGCACAGAGATGACCTGCTCTCTGCCTGAGCGTGAGGGGAGGCTGCTGGAGCAGCGCTGCTCCAGTGGCCTCCCCAAACCACCGCTCGGTGCTAAGCCACTCCAGGACAGATTGTCCTGGACTGGCTAAAGGGAAGCAAAAATGCCCCTATGTCCCTGGGGCCCTGACATAGTGCCGCCTGAAGCGCTCGCTTCAGGTCGCCTCATGGGAGGTGCGGCGCTGGAATCTAGTGTTGACCAGGGATTGCCTGTGAACTACAAAAACTGGTGCACATGTTGGACTTTAAAGTCCTATAAGGGCTACTGTGTACATGCTATAGTCATTGAGAGAAGACGCAGCAGATGAGTATTACCAGAATGGTAACACTATTTTTCTCTTATTTCTGAATTCAAATGGACTGATCATTGCCGAAGATGCCACAACCTTTGAACTCAATGTCAAATCTGATTGGTTGCAGTAGTTTGGTGGTGAAATCTGAATTCTAATGGGCCGATCATTACTGGAGCCAGCCCATCTATTTAAGTTAATAGCGGCAATGGCTCCTGTTTGTGAATGCAAGAATTACCCACTTATGGTTTCAATGGGTTGACTCCAGTGTGCACAGAATATGTTGACTTCATCAATGAGTTCTCTGTGTATTTAGATGCAAAAAGTTTCAAATTCCGGATAGAATCCTAAACTTTGTTAAATTCGAAAAAAAAAAAAAGGTTCTTTAAGAATTGATTTGCTCATGTCTAATATTGACTCTCTATATGATACTTCATTGAGATGCCGAATGTGTGCAGGAATCCAGCTGTCATACAAGACAGTGTAATGCATTAGGGAGTCGAGATGAAAGCGGTTAAAAGAAAAAGCTTTTTTTGGCCACAGAGTAATTTCAGTTTACTCTACAATACATTCGAAAAAGATTGATATCTAATGCAGCCAAAACAAAACCCGACTTACTTCTTTGACTAGTGGATGTAATTTGGATCAGAAATTATACCTAAAACAGCTTATTGCTGGGGAAAATGTTCTCACAGAAAACAACATACAATTCTTCAAAACCAAAGATTGTTTCCAACAAATAAGGAGCCGCTCTCCAGCATAAATCAGTTGTTTTCCGGAGCAGTCTGTTTCTTCAATTTATAACTCCAGCAAGTAAAGCGTTGACGTGAGAAGATAACATTTGGTTCCAGTCTTTGTATTTTATTGAGTTTTTCTCACATTGTAATGAATTGTCAAATGTTAAAGGGATCGGCTGCTATAAACAAAATATTATGAGGAAGTTCACCCCTGACCCCCGCTATAAGGGTCAAAGAACGTGCATCCTTCCTGTTGATTTGTGACCGTCCAAAGCCTTCATTTTTGATACAAATTATGACAAATTGTGGCAAAAGCCACGATAAGGTGAAAGCCCCACGTAGGAGTGAAAAATTGTCGCTGGAAAAAATGCGACAAAAACACATCGTGACGTTTCACAGAAAATCCACAGACATTTCCAATGTAGATTTTCTGCTTTTAATATACCTATAGGGAAACCGCCAGCGTTTCCGTAAGTATAATTGACATGCTGCAATTTGCAAAGCCACTACAGTTTCGGACATCGCACCATTTTCTGCTGTGTTTATTTTTCTGCAATGTGTGAATGGGATTCTAGCAAATTCCATCCACTTTGCAATGAATGGAAAACACCACGGTTTTTGCCACGGCGTTTACCCCATGTGGGGCCACGGGCTTCGCTCCTTTGCCTGTTTCTGGTAGTGATCCGTCTACTGTCTCACTATGTCCAATTTTAAGGGGCTTTTACTTACATAATTACATACTGGGGTTGAGCCGATCTTGAGATTTCAGGATTGTTTTTTAAAATCCGATTTTCAATCATTTTCCAGCCAATCCCAATCGTGAAATGTACTTGATCGCCAATCGGGATCCAATTTTTCCGATCCCGATCACTAAACCCTAATAGTTACATAGTAGATGAGGTTGGATGAAGACATAAGTCCATCAAGTCCAACCTATAACCCTACAGTCCCCTACACTGTTGATCCACGGGAAGAAAAAAAATCTGTCCCAATTCCAATCTGGCAGCTAGTATAAAACTCTGGCTCAACCTGTCCTTATAATCTAGAGTCCATAACCCGCAATATTTTTCACCTCAAGAAAGGCATCCAGGCCATCTTTGAACTTGCTCAAGAATCCACCATCCACCATCACCACTTCCTGGGGCAGAGAGTTCCATAGCCTCGCTGTTCTTACTGTGAAGAATCCTCTTCTATGTTGCTGGTCCTCCAGTTGTAGAGGATGTCCGCTTGTCACTGTCATTGGCCTAGAAGTAAAAAGATCCTTAGAAAGTTGTTACTTGTTACTATGGATTTGCTCTCATCTGTGCTATTACCACTAGTCTGTACATTTTACTTTGCACTGAGGAAATTTCTGGAATAAGTTTCTGCATCCCTGAAATCGCTCCGACTGGAAACTAAATGTTTCCTTGCGTTATTTTTGCTTTTTTTTTTCTGCCACGGTTTATCCTTCAGCGCTTTTTGGCTAATACATGGGGACTTAGCCTCAAGGCCAACAGAGATACCCATTGAGTAGACATTTTGGAAGGTTCTTCCAGTTTGCAGACACAAAAAGTGCACAAACACATCAAAGTCATTGATTGTCCAAATTTGACATCACAATAAATACATCATACATAATGATACATTTTAGCCAACTATGAGTCAGAGGACGGCTATCTGTGCAGATACAATACAATATAATGCTAAAAACTCATGCTCTGACCTCAGCTATTTTTCAGCTCTGTAAATGAGCCTGGTAACCATGTCTACTAACAAGCCATTCGAAGAAGAATTATATGTTTTCCCCTATAAATTAATGTATGCATCTCCAGACCTCACACACACAAGATTCGTTGCCCTTTTCTCTACAGTTGACAGAACAATCTGTAAAAGAGACGTTATAGTAAAGTGTGGGGGAGAACGGTAAACACAATGATGAATGAATTAAGCAAATTAGAGGAATGGGCAAGGTTGAGGTAACATCCAATTTATGCTAATACATGCAAAATAATGTATTTGGGACAGAAATGTAGGTGCAACAAAGGATTGATACTGCTAGCGTCTCAACGATGGTGGGAAGGAAGTCATTATTCCACATGACTTAAGTAGGTATACAACCTAGATGGGAAGAGTTAGATGTCAAGAGGATGCTCTGTAGTGTAAGAAGATATGTGACCAAAATAAAGTGTTGTTTGTAGAGCAGAATTCAGGAAATTCAATATCAGATTATCGCAAACCATGGCCGTGAATACCATATAGATAGTGGGTGGTAACTGGCGAGCGCTTACTGCAGATTTACCAACTTGTTCTATCCCAAAAACACAACGGTAGTGTAGACTTGTAGAAGATTCCCCCACACACATACCATAAAATGTGGTAGAATATGTAGACCCCCATATTGACTGTTGTGTTCAGACCCCAAATTCTTCTTATTATCAAGGTATGGAAAAAAAAATTACAATGTAAAATTAAACCTAAAAAATATACAAGATCCTTCTCTTTTTGTCAAACTCTCTATCCCCCCTCCACATCCCACAATCAGAACACAACCCCTTTGTCAAAACCCAAGTCTATAATTGGATTCCAACATCTTTTTAAGGCTGAGGTTCCACGTTGCGGAAATGCAGCTTTTTTTGTTGCAAATTTTGTTTCAGTTTTTTGAGCCAAAGCTAAGAATGGCTACAAAAGGAATGGGGCATATATAAGAAGTTCTTATACTTGTACTTTCTGCTCAATCCACTGCTGGCTCTGGCTCAAAAACCACAACAAAATCTGCAACAAAAAAAGCTGCATTTCTGCAACGTGGGGCTTTACTTGGAGCACCTCCAGAGTTGCTGGAACAGTGTTGCAACATGATACTTATGTTTATACAACATGGAACATTATATTGCTTGGTTTTCAAAGTTTTTAAAAAATCTAGTAATATAAGAGTTTTTCAATAGATTAAAAACACTACCCCACCGCAGATTGGTCAATGTTACATTATCCTAAGCCCACTTTAATTCAATAACTAGCCCCGTTACAAACTCAACAATTGGCAAAATAAAACCCACCCAAGGACATCACTAAATGGTGAGAGATGACATTGTCAGATGTATAAAGTTGTTACTATTACACAAGTCTTACAGGTTGAGATGGGTCACTTCTGCAGCCAGGCATTGGTTGGGTAAGTATTTCTTCACCTGCTTGTTTGTTGAGATGGGCCAGAAAGTACCGACCAATGATGATCCAGAAGCATTGGAATAAGGGGGTGGGGGGTGGAGTTGGGATAAGGGACAATGGTTAGATTATATTTAGTCTTGTAGTCCTAACAGCATGCTGATACACGCTGAGGACTACAAGGGAATACTGCACATGTGTAGGAATTCAATTTGACAAAGATTTTGTGACATCGGAGCAGTGAGAGAACCATTTGCTACTGCCCAGGGGGTTCCACTAACAGCCTCAATGAATACAGCAATGCTTGTGGTTAGAAGACAAAACTAGTGTTGAGCGATCGTGTTCGGAAAAAAATCGGATTCCAATCGGTGATCGAGAAAATTTTATGATCGCGATCGGAATTCCGAACACGATCTTTTTAGGTGGGATCGGGATCGGTAGTATTTCCCACAATGCCTTCACACTGAGTATATAATGTATACTCAGTGTGAAGGCTCTGCTGCGGTTCCATAGGAATGAATGGAAGCAGCCGGCACACAGCCTTAACCCCCTGCGCACCGGCTGCCTGCTTTCATTCTAATGGGAGGCTAAACTAACATGTCTCGTAGCTACTTACCTCTAGAGATGGCTGCTCCTCCTTCTTCTTGTCCTCGCTGCCGGTCCAGCTGCAGCCTTCTTCACCTGGTGTCCCCCTCCCTGCCAGGTTAGGAGAGTGTGGGCGGGTTAGGAGAGTGTGGGTGGGTACAGGGTGGGGAGACGTCACATGTCCCCTCCCAGTACCCGCCAGGCGAAGAAGACTGCAGCTGGACCGGCAGCGAGGACAAGAAGAAGGAGGAGCAGCCATCTCTAGAGGTAAGTGGACACCAGGGGGGACTAAGTAGCCAGAGGATTTTAAAAAAATCCTCTGGCTAGTTAGTGATTCACTACACAGCGTGGATTCTAACAATTGTTAGATTCCATGCTGTATAGTGAATAGGATTGCTTTTAAAATCCAATCTCCGATTAATAAAAAAATCCCATTGACTTGCATTGGGATCGGAATTGGGATCGAGATCGGGTTCGAATGAAAAATGATCGGAAATCGGATTTTAAAATCGATCCTGAAAAGTCAAGATGGGCTCAACCCTAGACAAAACATAATTTGCTCGACATCCATGGGGCTGCTTTTGTTCGTCCACAGCACTAGGGTAACAGATTAAAGTGACCAAATGGGTGGATAGACTCATTTTTACTTGGAATGATACGTTATTAAGGATCTTCTGGTGGACTCGAACCTTCCCATCAATTGCAAAGGCTTAAAATATGTTTCTATAATATTTTGGCTTCCTACTATCCATGAATAACAAATGGTGGGTGTCAATTGGTTGCCATCGTTCCATTACCCCTGGGGGCCTTACTAAACTTTCCCGAGCTTGAATGACCTATAAATATATATCATGATATATAATATATATAGTCATCATTTTTGTGCTTCTATTTAACAACGTGGCAGGGATGTTTTGAGTTATTTACATAAAATATGGTGATATTACAATGTGACATCTATGGTCGTTTACAGAGCTACATAAAAACATGCTAAATTATTCCCAAGCCCGAAGAAACTTATAGTTCTACAAGTGACTAATGTGGCTCTGTTACATTCGTAGATCCCATCTCGAGTAGGGAATTCTGCAAGGCATGGAATAATGGGCGGACAGGTAAATATTTTTTAGTAAAAACCAAAAGGTTAAGATGATTTATGTTTAATAAATAAATGAAATTGTGATTATCATAGTGTAGCGGTGCGAGGTCCCCGGACACGGCCGATGAAGACTCCTGGAATAGCTTTTATAGAAGTACTAATATGAAACTAGCTTTCAGGTCAGTACAGAGCTACAAGAGGCTAATATGTTCCGGGAATTCCAGGGTTGCTTGGGAAAAAAATTTTGGGCTAATCTCAGCACAAATGAGGGATATGGGACAATCATAAGCAATGAATCACATACTGTATAGATCCAACTGTATACAATGGGCCAAGAGTCTACAACGGGAATTTACTGAACATTACATTTTTAAGTCAATAAAAAAACGCAACATTTTTGGTTCTTTGTTACACTTTCCATAAAAATAAGCGTAACCTTTGATTTGGTAATGAAAAGAATGAAAAGTATCCATTCCTTTACTGTCATAGCCATATATTCAGCTTACCTAGAAGCCACCAAAGATCAAAAGTTGGGTCGGGCACCAAGACAGAAATCTACACCAGTGACATTAAAGAGTCCCAAACCACAAGTTGGGGAATGTTTAATACCAATATAGCGAAGCAAATTTGTAATGACACCCAGCGCTGTTCTTCAGGCTGAGCATTGTATCAGGCCGGCCCCAATTTTTCGTTGTAACCATTAATATTTAACAGGTGCTCTGTGTGACTGTCCTCAACTTCTTCCAACGATCAACAGATCATGGGGGGGTTTCATTGGTCAGGCCCACAGTGTTTTCCATAGAGGATCTGATTTTTAATAATAGGTAGTCCAAATGGGCCTGGCTATATTTGGCTCTACATAAAGTAAGTAGTTTATTCCTGCATAGGACTGTATAATATCCTGTAAGGAAACAACATTCTTGTAGCAGAGCTCTGTGTATAAAGCCTAGAGTTCCTATAGTTCTGTACCACTGAGCCAATGTTACTCCATGTACCGCCATATCGTCCAGCACCTTATTGCTGAGGCGTTCAGCTCAATGTTGGCATGTGGTGGAACATGATACATGGATACATGAAAATTGAGGCATATGGAGATGCATAATGGGATTATTTGATGAATTACAGAATTTATGTACAAATGTAGCAAAATTTAACTTGACACTATGGAACATGGCTGTACATTGTATAATATATGTCCATTATGGTTCATCCCCATCCACGTGAATTGGACTGAGCTGTATGACCATGTGACCAATGAACATGATTAAAAAGGCCTGAGAAGAGGGGGCTGAGCTCTATATCATAGTTTGGGATAACCCCTTTAATGCATGCACTACACTACAACACAGAGTACGTCAGTAAATAAATACTCCCTGGACAACCCCTTTAATGGAAAAGTTGCTGTGTCCCATGTGACTGCTGAGGTCCAATCACAGGCCTCAGATGTTGCCCCAGGGCACATGATGACACCCTGGAAACCAATGCAAACAGACAGAAAACACAAGCACCAAGCAAAGCGTTGTCGTGTATGATCACTTGTCAATGTAGTGAAACCAAGTGAATAATTGGCTTCTCACCTTGTCTGGTCACCAAATAATAAGCAAAATGGTAATGTCGGTAACCGGATCTCTGCGGTCATCGGAGGAACACCACATGGGTAGTAACAAGGAATGAAGATATTCTGACCAAAGAGTAAGGACTGCGCAGATCCAAATGACGAAGAACCAAAATGCATTTTATTTCCAATACCGGAATGAATGTAACACACAACGCATTTCAGGGATTTATTGAATACCCCTATATCAAGTGTGCATCACACTCCCTGAATAGTACAGCTGCTGTGCATGAGTGACTCTGCAGCTGCACTATTCAGGGAGCGTGTTGCACACTTGATAAAGGAGTATCCTATAAATCCCCAAAACGCGTTGTGTGTTACACTCATCCTGGCTTTGGAAATAAAAAGTATTTTGGTTCATCATTTGGATATGCGCAGTTTTAGATGTTGGATTGATCCCAAAAAGTATTTTGGTTCATTGGTATTTGGATCTGTGCAGTCCTTATTCTTTGGTCCGAATACCTTCATACCCTAGAGACCAGGGGAGGACCCCAATGGAGCACAAGATATCACAAGGATAACCAGAAGAAGTAAGGAAAGATGAGTTTCAAGATTTCTTATTTTTCTGCATTCCCCCGCATCTTCCACTCATCTGAAGGTTTGTGCATCATGAACCCCGAGAGTTTTGGGGTTGCGTCAAGCCTAATACGTTTAGAAAATTTGTTTGAAATCTGGTTTTGTTCAACTCTACAGCAGGGTCAAGTTTAAATTTGCTATATCTGTAGATCCACAACACAGCTGTGCACATGTGTGAATGGTACAAAAGACAACTTATGTCGTATCTATCTTTCAGGTTTGTCCTCCCGCCGGTCTGTGACATGCAAAATAATAGAATTTCTTGTAGGATCGTATGCAAAGCTAACAAGGAGCCGGAGACGCACAGCCACGATATTGCTGGAATATTCCACTTAGCGCTGTATATTACAGTTAACAATTTCTGCCGTTTACTTTGTAAATTGATTGGAATTGGTAAATCTTGGGAATGCTGAGCTGCTTCTGCTCTGTGAATGCCTCCCTGGGTTCTGTAAAGGTGTGTTATGGGATGGTATGCAAGAACTAATTAGATATGAATGCCAATCCAACACCCTAATAACAATGATTACAACAATCACGCCGTGAACAGCTGTGATATTCTAAACGGGGAAGCGAGCGGTTTATGCGCACATCACAGCCAATCGTGCCGTGTTTAACACAAAGCTTTGCTGCTGATTGTTCAGCTAAATGAAAGCAACAGGTTCATGCCGTGTATGTTCTGGGATATATTCCACAATTTATCTGATTACATCATTTTGTTGTAGATAGTGAAAATGGAGATGAGAGTCGCTCAGCCGAGATTAACCCCTTCAGGACACAAACCTACCATACCTGTACCGTGTCTATTAACTACATTTGGTTTACGTATTCAGTACTTGGATATGAGCGAGCCAGTTCATACCAAGCCAGGTTCATTACAGATTTTCCAAAAATTTTGGGTTTGGCCGGAACGGAACTGTTGTATCCAGTGTTTAGTCCTCATCCTGTTCAGGACTCCTGGGTGATGTCAAAGCATCTTGACATGGACGAACCCAATGAAACTGTTGAGGCCAAATAACACGTCTCAGCAGCCCATGATGTCACCCAGGAGGACAGAAGAGGTTAGACAAGGTCCAGACGCAAACAAACAAGATATGCTGCTAGAGATCCCAAGGGAAGATGAGTATAAGTGTTTAATATATTTGTGGGACGATGCTTATTATACCCTGGGGTCTGCAGAGAAACAAGTATTGCAAGGTTTGTCCATCTACACTCAGTACCCGGGGGAAACCAACTTGACATGAAGATACATCCACTCTCGCTCCTCTTCCATTGTCTTGACTGGACATGACCCAATATGTGTATCTGTTAAACAAATACTCTATCAGCTAGTAAGGTTGTAACTCTTGGATTACACCAAGAGGTATGTTATTTCCACCAATTCAGAATGAGATCACGTGAATGATCATGTGACTGCTGAGGCCCAATTACAGGCCTTTGTGATGGCTCAAGCCCATAACATCAAAGAGGAGGCCAGAAGAAGCCTAAAGCGGACCAAAGTCACCAGGGAACATGCAGTAGCCGCTGAAAAGGACCCCAGGAAGCTGAGGGGAGGCAGGTAGCAGCCTTTATTATTTTTCAGCAACTTCTCTGAGCCTACACTTATTGTACTGTGGGGTCTGAAGAGGCTCCAGACTAAATTAATAAATCATGGGTGACAACATTTTTGGAAAACTGGTAACTGGGTTGCTCATTCTTACTTACAGGGATGCTACTGACACGTTCAGAGAAAGAAAAACAATACGGGGGGAAACACAAGTGTTGGAGTTCGGCAAAGATCTGTTCACATTTGGATCCAACTCTTCTTCACGAAGATAGATATATTCAGAACCTTACTAGAATAACTCTAGATGGATGTTTTTAGATCTTATACAACACTGTTGAGCCTCCAAACATTTCTTGTCTGTAAACATAGTAAAAAGATGTCATGTTTCACATCAGTGAGCACCCGGCAAACACTGTTTCATTGATTTTTTTTTATTGATTTTGTTTTTTGTGTAGATCAATGATGATAGACGTTATTGATCCACGTAAAAATCAGTCAAAGTTCTTTAATAAAACCTCCAAAGATCTCCCACTAGTCGGCTTCAGCTGCACTTTTTGGGCTTCAGTCATCTCTCTTAGACATCTGATAGAATTCTAGTAGATTGCCTGTAGCAATTGTCTCACTTCTCTGGGATAAAATATTAAATATGTTGTCTGGATCTTCCCGGTCACATCAAAATTGTATTGGCTTCTTGTTTCCTGCACTGGCTGAATGTCTACATGTTTCACTCCTAGCTGCTCATCTATATACAGTTTGCAATCTTCTGAGTTTTTCTAGGGGAATTATTTGTTACCTGATCAAATTAATGTAACAAACAATACAATGCACTACTGAATTTTCACGGTATTTTGTTTACTGACTACCAAATCCCAATGAATAAACCGACCCAAGAATATAATAAGTGGAGGGCCAGGGAAGGTGAGTAAAAATAAGAAATTGTTATACTCACCTCTCCTGGTATCCTTTCAGCCCGTGCCCTTGAGGCTTCTTCCATCCTCTGATTGACATTGCATGCTGGGATTATCAGACCCAAGTATAATACTATACCCTGCACTATGTAGTCAGCATGCAGTGTATGCAAGGATCATGGGGATTGTGAACCCTTCAAACAGATTGTCTTAGGAGTGCTAAAAGTTGGACCCCCGAAATTTGATACTGGGTTATCCAAAGGATAGACATTAATAGTGTGAACCCAGACAGCCCTTTCAAAGAGGACAATACTGTACAGGTCCTCATCACTCAGCAACGCTAATGATGGGATCTAGAAGTTCAGAGGTATAGTCTGAAGCCCAAGTGCACAATGTTTAACAGGAACCTTCAACTCTCATTTAGTGTATGTTACTAATGGGAGAAGGACCTTTGGGCTCTGGTCCGGACTGGTCCCCTCTTTCCATTCACATGATCTGCCTCTATGGTAGAAGTGCCTTTGAGAACATAAAACCTTACACAATGAAAGCTTTGGATACAGTGTTGGATGGGCCCACCAGATGGTCCTCCAGGTCCTAACTCAATAGTAGTCCAGAACAAGACATCCAAACTTTTGTTATTTATGTTTTTGATGTAGATTGTGAGCTCCATATAGGGATCGAAATGTACATTTCTTTTTTTCTCTCCTATCAGTATGTTTTTGTAGAATGGGAGGAAATCCACACAAACATGGGGAGAACATACAAGGTCCTTGCAGATGTTGTTCCTGGCTGGATTCAAACCAAGGACTCCAGCGCTGCAAGGCTGCAGTGCTAACCATTGAGCCAAAGATGATCAAACTTGAAGGGCACTATGGTCAATTTCCTGTGTATTGCTGGAGGGTGTGACACCATCATATTTTTTTCTAGTGATCCCAAGGAAACCCAGTCCAACACTATCTGGATAGCACTTTCTCCAGTATTTGGATGCAACCTTGTATATCACACGTATGTATGACCTCTCATACACATAGACATATAGTAATCAGAATACTGAATGGGTTACATACTTTCGACTGCATGTAGATTATTGAAATCTCGGTCTCAACCATCTGCTCGTTTTGCTTTATTTTACAATCCCATATCAGAGTAATCCACCTTTGTTAATTTCATCTAAGCCCTTTAGTCTTTCTTCACCATTACAGTTTAATATTTTAAGCTCTGCCTGCTCCTCGGTGCTATGACCTTCCATTACCCACTTCCATTTATTTTTATTAGCCATCAAAGAACGTCTCTGGGAATTTGTCTCTCTCTCCCTCTTTCGAAATGGACTTATTGCCCAGTAGATGAAGAAAAACAAATGTCTTATGTTTTGAGCGGCATTTTTCTTCTTGCTCATACATATAATCATCTTATAATTCATCCTAAATCCACCGTTGACCTTCGATGTCTTAGCGTAATACGTTTTCCTTTTCATCTCCTTAACAATAAAATGAGTACAAATACGGAAAAATTATACAATTATTTCTTTTCTTTTATCAATTATCTTCATTGTCAATACAAACGTCTTTTAAGCTTAAATTGCCTTGAGAATGACAAAGGATTACATTGTTTTTTCTTAAGATATTAATAATTTAAGAAAAAAAACCTTATAGATGTTTTATAGATAATTTATAGATAATTTCTGGGTTTTGCCAGCCACTTGGGTTGAGCCGATCTTGAGATTTCAGAATCATTTTTAAAATCCGATTTTTGATCATTTTCCAGCCGATTCCGATCGTGAAATTTTCTCGATCGTCGATTGGGATCCAATCTTTCCTGATCCCGAGCGCTCAATCCTAGTTACTTTATGTTTTGCAGTAGGGTTGAGCCGATCTTGAGATTTCAGGATCGTTTTTAAAATCTGATTTTCTATCATTTTTCAGCTGATCCCGATTGTGAAATTTGCTCGATCACCAATCGAGATCCGATCAGTCCCGATCCCGATTGCTCAACCCTACCAGTCACAAATCACTAAAATTAACTGTTGCACTTCAGGACAAGAACAATGCAAGTTCTATGGCTGGAATTGATGGCAAGATTGAGCAATAAGCTCAGTATCCTGCTTCGGTCTTTGCCTTCCATTGAATGCAAAGGGAGGAAGATACAGGAAGGAATTTGAAGCTGATTATGAATGGCAATACACCTGGAAATCAACTTCAAATTCCTTGTGAAAGCACCCTTAAAATCACCTTTCCTGGAGGACTTTATGCTGTGGTGTCTAGAATTCTGTGCAAGGTGTCGTGGTTCTCATCAGCTGCGACGCATAATGATGCTGGACTGGGCCAGGTGACATCTGTGACATCACCAAACAGGCCTGAAGACTTTTGGAACTCAGGAGAGGTAAGTAACAGTGTTTTTTTATGTTCCCCCACCTCCCCTAGCCCAATAATCATTATACTCGGTCTGAAAAGACCCCACTCCCTAGTATAATGATAAGAGTGTTTGTGGTGTTTGCGGGCCTTGGGCCTCACTTACCAATCCCCGCCACTGCTCACAGCCACATCCGCAGAAGGGGAAGCACAGGTGGCCATGAATACAAGTGAGGATTGAAAGTAAATAGGGCCCATTACCTGTTGGGGTTACTCCGCCAGCCCCCTATTGTCCCAGGCCCAGGGACAGCCGTTACCTGTGCTACCCTAGTAGTTACCCACCTGACCCCAGGTTGTTGGGCCTCAGCAGTTAGCAAATCTTGTGAACATTCATCAAAAAAATCTGTCTAGGCTCATCCATCTTTACTCAATAACCCTTCTCTTAACAGATCTGATTCAGACAGTTAGTGCCCATCTACATGGTGCAGGATAACTGGTTAGGTATTTCTAATGGGTTTGGGCACTTTTTGGTTACTATCAGTTCAGACAGTTTTTGATATTGGTCTAAGAGAAAGTTACTATCCTGCAATGGGTTAATATCGTTTTTCACCCACATAAAGCTAGAGACTAGGGTTGAGCCGATCTTGAGATTTCAGGATTATTTTTAAAATCCGATTTCCGATCATTTTCATCACTCACGTCTCCCCTCCCAGTACCCGCCCACACTCTCCTAAGCCACAAGCCCCACCTTCTCCCAGCATCTCTAACACTAGCCTAGGTGTGCTCTGAAAGCCTGTGAATGAGAGAGAAGAGGAGCGTGAAGAATGGGGAGCGGCAGCGGATCTGTGTAGGTAAGTTGAGTGATCGGTATCAGAATTCCATTCCCGATCTTTTTTAGGCGGGATCGGAACCCGATCGCGAGCATGAAATTTTCTCAATTGCCGATCGGTATCCGATCTTTTCTGATCCCTATCGCTCAACCTTAGTAGAGACAGAATTTAATAGATCAGGAGACCCTAGTGGACTCATCAAGGTTCAATAAGCGGACAGATCTGTTTCAGGATGATGGTCTTCATCAGTACAAGATGGGGAGTAAATCATCTCTTGCTTAAGGAGCCTGTTCACATGGCGCTGATTTTCTTTAGATTTCAGTTGATTTCAGTTGAATTCCACCCCAAATCAGGGTCAGATTCTGCCCGATATTCAATGGGAGACAGAGATCGGATTAGGTCGCCGACACAGGGTCTATGGAAGCAATTATCAAGTGTGATGGACTCCAGATCTAGAGAATGTCCCGTGTGTTAAAAAAGTCATGATAAATTATTTTACCTATAAAAACTAACGGTACTAATAATACTAAAATAAATATTCACAAACGTGATAAGAAGGTATTATCTGTAGCAAATTTTGTCGGCGGCTAAATACAAGAGACTGTAGATAGATCACAGAGTTGCAGCCCAAGACGTGACTGATTGAAGATCTCCCCAAAGAAACATGTCTTAGGTAAAACTGTGCAAATAAAGAAATCGGGATCACAATGTAACAAAAAGGGAAAAAAAAGTCACAAAAAAACATAAAAAAGAAAGACGGAAGGCGGCCCGATCATAAACAGATCCAGCCATGACAGACATGTAAGGCTTCAATGGCACCTCGATGGAGCTTGTACACATTTGGGATCTTTGCATTTCTTGATACATAAAAAGCTTAATTTACATTGAACACATTTAGTATTGAAATGTTACAACATCTGAAAGGGAGAATGCGACTTCGCCAAATATCCTTCACTTCTTTTGTTTAACCATGAAAGATGCCAAAGCCACAAGTGAATTATGTCACCTTATAGCAAAGTGATTGGAAACATTTGTAGATAAGTGGCTTTCCTCTGCCGGAGCGCTGCTTATGCTACAGATACAGCAAAGCTTAACATTACTCTGATAATACGGTGTACCCGACAAAGAACACAAGGAAAGTCAGTATAATCTATTGAAAAAATCAAGTTATGGCTAGGAACACACTAGTGCTTGGTTTCCGTCCTTTGGCTTTGCATGGGGACCCAAGAATGGCGTCCTTAAGTGATCTTTGTGAACGTGCTGGACCACTGCTGAAATGTTCTCTTTCATTCCCATAGAAGTGAAAGGTGAAGTCAATGATAACCAATCTATATTCGGGGATAATAACACTCCTTAGGGGAGTTGGCACCATTACAGGCGTATGGAGACTTACAAGCCATTTTCGCTCCACTGGGGGATTATGGGAAAAATATGTAAATCTGGTTTCCAGGATGTAATTAGGAAAGCAGTGCCTCTGTTTGCTGTCTCTTAGGACAGCCCCCTTAACATCATGCATGACTTTTTTCAATAAGCCTAATAACAAAATGCGGGGATTATTGCTAAACTAGTATTTCTATTCCAAAACGAACAGATTCCCAGCCGTGTACAGCGCTGTTTCGATCTGTTGCATCTCATCAGCGAAGCGTAGGGATACTAGTTTGGCAGAGTGAGAGACTATAGACCAGATTCAGGGGATAATAACACTCCTTAGGGAGTGGGCACCTTTACAGGCATATGGAGACTTACAAGCCATTTTTGCTCCACTGGGGGATTATGGGAAAAATATGTAAATGTTTTCCAGGATGTAATTAGGAGAACAGTGCCTTTGTTTGCTGTCTCTTAGGACAGCCCCTTTAACATCATGCATGACTTTTTTTCAATAAGCCTAATAACAAAACGTGGGAATTATTGCTAAACTAGTATTTCTATTCCAAAAGGAACAGATTCCCAGCTGTGGACAGCGCTGTTTCGATCTGTTGGATCTCATCAGCACAGCGTAGGGATACTACTGTAGTTTGGCAGAGTGAGAGACTATAGACCAGGATCAGGGGATAATAACACTTCTTAGGGAGTGGGCACCTTTACAGGCGTATGGAGACTTACAAGCCATTTTTGCTCCACTGGGGGATTATGGGAATAATATGTAACTCTGTTTTCCAGTATGTAATTAGGAGAACAGTGCCTTTGTTAGCTGTCTCTTAGGACAGCCCCCTTAACATCATGCATGACTTTTTTTCAATAAGCCTATAGACATGGTACACTAAGGACCCCCGTTGTCTTGATTTCCGTGTATCTGTAAAAATGTCACCAAAAATTATGATCTAAATGGAAAATTTAATATGATGATTTAATACACACATTAATGTATTAATTCTTCCCGGGGTTCTGTTCTACTTGATTTTCTCTCTCCATATTTTTGCATTTGTTGATGGTAAAAATATATTGTTATTTATGTATCTGAAATCTAGATACAAAGTCTGTAACATTTTACTATTTTATATCTTTGTTTTTTTTAATTTGTTAGTATTATTTTATTTTTACTTTTTAGGTGCATTTATTTATTAATTTATTTTTCTTTTACTCATTTGAAAATATCAACTTTGTTTCCCAATATAAAAGGAGGAGGAGGTGTGAGATATTCTGTGATAAGCAGGATATCATCGAGAACATCATTGCTATCTGAGACCTAATGCACATGCACCCATAGACACTTAGTACGCCACCATGCAGCCCCCCCCCCCCCTCCATATTATGGAGATCATGAAGATGATTGCAAAGAAAAGAGATAGCAATTTCTCGTAGCAACTAAATGAAATTAGATTCAACCTTTCATGTTTCAGAGGCTATTTTAAGTTTCACAGGAAAATGATGGTAACTATTCCACTTCTCCTTCTGCAATTCAGAGTATGCACAGAGCCATAATACAGACATGAGCCCTTGGGGTAAGGCTCTGCATTGCAGAAGAACAGCTTTTTTGGACTTGGTGGAAATGCAAAATAAAAAAATACTGTATTTTATAGTCTTGACAAGTGAATTATATATATATATTTTTTCATTTCAACCCCACATTGCATAAAATTCATGCACCTCCATCAGGGTTTTTTAGCTACAATTTGCTATGTGGGGTCTTATTCTAGGAAGGCAGAATCTAGAGAAGTACCCACCGTGGCAGTGAACAGGGGCACTATGGCATCCAGGGGTACGTTGGAAACCCATCAGGCGACACTTTGGTTGAGACGATGACTATATGTCTTCATGCAACGTTATCTCCGTCTTTAGGACTAGACATAAGCGAACCTCACAATATTCGTCTTTGTAAGGGTCAACCCTTCGGTTCTGAACTTGTTCAGAACTGGAAGTGTTATTATTATAATATGGGTCTCATCCCCAAAAACTAGCAAAAGTTTATACTTACCTTATCTCACCTTTCCTGGGTATTGTTGAAGTGTCTGGCGGTCCCAAAGTCTACCCTAAAGACATAGTCCAGCCTCTGTCTGATGTCATGCATCCTGGGGTCACCACTGAGGTCTATGATTGGTCAGGGTGCCCCAAGTGTTATGATGTAATGACAAGGTGAATGTGTTTATTTTCCCTCCCCTACCCTGGACCTTCACTTTTATACTCTGGGGTCTGAGGAAACCCTGGAGTATAATAGTGTTTAGTAGATGACAGATCCCCAACGTTTTATGACCAGTCAACCTGAAACTTTTGGAAATTTTGTATCATATATGGTTCTAAACAAATTGGTTCACCCATCCCTACTTAAGGCCGAAGCCCCACGTTGCAAAAATTTAACTTGTTTTGTTACAGATTTGATTGATCCAAAGCCAAACAAAAGGAATGCAAAATATATAAGAAGTTCTTCCACTTCTTCCACTCCAGGCTTTGGCAAAATCTGTCAACAACAAAAAAAGTTGAGTTTCTGCAATATGGGCCTCAGCTAGGGTTGAGCGATCGGGATTGGGAAAGATCAGATCAAGCAAATTTCACGATCATGATCGGGATCAGCTGGAAAATGATCGAAAATCGGATTTTAAAAACCATTCTGAAATCTCAAGATCGGCTCAACCCTAGCCTCAGCCTAATATTTTATTTTTTTTAATATTTTTATCTTTCGGCAAGAATTATTTGCTCAAGGAATATATATTTTTTGTCCAGGGATGCCTTAAGTCTGGAAAGGTTTGCATTCAGCCTTGCAGATAATAATTTGCAGCTTCGCTTCCCTGATTCATCCACTTATACAGGAGAAAATACAGGAGCAAAGAAAAAAAAAACAAAACAGAATTGTTGAAATATCAATCAGTCTTCGGGGACTTTGTGCTGCAATCACAACGTACGTACTCCATTCTGTCGGCGGTGTAAATGACACATTTTGCCGTGGCGTACACAAATCTAATTACACAAAGAAATGTAATTTGGCATGTGTCGAATGAGTCTGTAAATATAAATTAAAATCATTCCTGATCATCATACATGCTTATTAATTAAAGCAAACAACTTTTCTGGCTGCTGATTGAGATGTCTGATCTAATATATGAAAGCATTGTGAATAGCGATGATCAGCCGCTTCTCCTATGGTAAATACAAGCGCAGGACAATTAATCTGCACCGTAATTGATTTAATTGCATTGATACCCCCCCAACCCCCCAACCCCCACAGTCATACATCCACCCTCTCTGTTGCTGTTGTCTTGTCCGAAGCTTCTGACAAGTATTTTATCTCGGATAATGGAACTGAAGATTGACATTGACAGGACGCTCACAATATCCTGGAACCATCCGTCCCTTGTTAATCAGAAAATCAGGTCACTACTGTCTCTTCTATAATAAACTTCAAAAGTTGCTGCAAGGCAAAGGAGATATTTCAGAAATCCATGATAAATAATAGAAAGGCGACACAACGAACAGATGATAATTACCGCGCCTTCATTTGCATACTGAACAAAATAACAGTGTAAACAAATTATGCAAATGGCGCAACTTTGTCTTGTCTGAAATAAGCTCTCGGTTAGTATCTATCATGGAAATCCCGGGTGCAAGTGTCTTCTATTGTTGTGTCCAAGTGGTTAGTTAAAGGGATTCTATCATTACAATTTTTTTTTTTTTTTACAAATGCCACGTTGGAATAATTTTCTTCTCCTACCTTTATTATTCTGATTTGCATCACCGTTTCTGTAAATTTTCTTTTTTCTTCTGTATGTAAAGCACAGGAGGCATCCAATGTGTTCTCTGAAGACTCTTGCGTCATCGGCTGCAGATGTGCATGTCAGTTCGGCCATTTTCCTGTGGCCCAACAGACACTCACGTAAGAAGCCACAGGAAAATGGCTGGATGGACATGTGCAGTCGGCTCTGCCGGCTGATGACACGACCAATGATGCGGCAAAGTGTCGTTGGGAGAAGAACATTATAATAAAGGGAAAAATAAAGATAAAAACAAAGCAAAAACTCAATGAAAAAAATTTTAGCTGTGTGGTGTCTTAGCCTCACCCTATAGTCACAGGATAGTCTAGGAATAGGGGCTATTCCTGTGACCGATATTTTGAAAGTCTGTTCTAAAGGTCATTCCTTATTTCAGTCTTTCACTGCAATGTATAAAAGATCCATGAAAATGTGTGCCCCTCCCTAGTAAGGCTAAGTTCACACAGGGGGCGGTATAGCAGGTTTTGGCACCGAGAGTGACGGGGGAGCCTGCGTCAAAAGCAGCCTGCCATGACTGTCGTCGCTCCCCCCCCCCCCCAGAGTTGGCTTAAATGAATAGGCCGACTCCGGAGCCCACGTCAAAACCCGCCTGCCATGACTGTTGCAGTCGCGGCTCAACCCTCCCCCCCCCCCCTAAAATGAATGGGCCGACTGGGCCACAGAATGAGCCTTAAGAAAGAGCAGCCCGCTTCTTTTTTCCATCAGTGGCAGCATGCCGCTCACAGAAAAAAGTGGCCTGGTGGTCTCCATAGACCACCATTGTGAGGGGGTGGACTATGACGTGCCATAATTCGCTCCCTTTGTGCCCGTGTGAACTTAAGGCCCTAAGGGTCCATCCACACGGAGTTTTTTGGCAAGGAAAAAATCTGCTTCAAGAATTAGGAAATGGTTTTATCCTCCAGCACAGTGTATGGACCTTTAAAAAAAATGCTAGCGGTTTTTCCACGTGGTTTTTGCCAATTCCATGTGGATTTTCCACCTCCCATTGACTTTGTTGGTTTTTGCAGGTGGAATCTGCCTGAAGCTAGCCAAACCCATAGAACTCTATGGGGAGGTGTTTTTTCCCACGTGGATTTTGACACGCATTGAGTGTCAAAATCCTTGCTAAAAACTCTGCGTGAATGGACCCTAAAACTTACAGTTGTGTGAATATAGGCTAAAGCTGACGCCCCATGCTGCAGAAACATACGGGACAAAAGGCTGAATTTTACATTATCTGCAAAGTAGATGGGATTCTGGCTAACCCCCTCCTCACATTGCAGAAAAAATCTGCAGCAGAAAGGCAAAGCATGTCAAAAATCGCAGCGAGTCAGTTATACCTACGGAAATGCTGGCGTGTTCCGAATAGATATAATAAGGGCATAAAGTCTGCAGAGGAAAATTCTGTGAAAACACAAAAATGCAATTCTGCTGTGTTTTTTTCTTTACGTGGGGCCTTAGCCTAAGGCTGGTTCATACTATTAGGTTTTGGTCATGAGATGCGTTCCATGTGTTCTCCGGATATACCAATTTGCACACTACACCAGGAGATGGGCTCCTAGTATTATCTTGGACTCCATGCCTCTCCACTATGTACTGTATGAAAGTTATTACAGTATAGGGCAGAATGTAAAAAGACGCAAAAAGAAGCGACCTTCAGGAATCCAGGAAGAATTCAAGAGATGGCAATACGTGGTGGCCAAAAAGTAGCAATGCCCCCCAAAAAAGCCAGGTAAAAAAGGGGACTCTCCCCCTCCCCCCCCCCTATGTAACATATGGTGTGTTGGGACTTGGCCACCATATGTTCAGGTCAATAACAATGATCATGTGGTGTCAGACAATGTAACAATGAAGACTCACAACTGGGAACCATTCTGGGGCCCGGGATCCCAATCCATGACTCCTGCCCCTTCCCGTCTCCATCCTTTCCTCCATAATACAATTTTATATCTGCAGCTCTTTGAGCTCAACACTTTTTGTCGATAGCTCCAACTCCGTATTTATCACAATTACATGAACCTAAAAGGACACGGCAAATAAAACCCATTTTTTTCTTCTTCTAGATACGGTGCGTTCCTAATTTACAACACTTGTCTATTGCTCAACAGATGATAAATGAGTGCGTGGGGTCATGATGATACAAGGCAGGAAATATCATTTGTTAATAAAAGTGTTCCGCATTTGTCTGACTTGTGTATCACATTGTTTTACTATCATAAATATCCCCGGCAATGTTCTCCATTGTATTGACTGTATGTAATTAGTTGTATCACCTTGAGAGCACATTAGCCAAGACTACCGCTAATTTAATACAGACGTGTTATGTTTCGGCAATTCCCAGTTCTTTACAGTTAACTGATAGCTCGATGTTATTATTTGACTAATTAGGCATATGGGCATGTGATCTGAGGATTACGCCGGGCTTCCAGGGTGAACAGCGCGGCTTGATGGATGGACAGACCAAAATATCCAGTCCAAGATACCATAATGACTTCAAAATGAATTACTGCAAACTTATTTTTGGAAATACATTTGTTTAGCTGATGGAGCCAGGGGTGTAGTTATCAAGGGTGCATCGCTAAGTGGTGCACCCAAACCTTGGTGCGTGAGGGGTCTCAAAGGAGTCTTTACCGCATGAGAAGAGGATCAACAGTAGAAATGTCACTTAGTAGACAGGGTCTTTTTGCAAAATTTGTATTGAGGTCCAAGTTATGCTTCTGAATGAAAAATTACCTGGAAGGATGTCCCTAGGTATCAAGTGCAGACTGTTTCATGGCATGATACCGTATAGGGATTTTCCAGGATCACTTACCCACTGTTTTCAGAGCAGCAGTCCCCATTTCCTACAGTGAAATCAGGTGACTTTTGCAACTAATATTGGCCTCAGAAGTCACATTTTGGCTACCAGTGACATATTGACAGTGTTGTCACCAGTACCCAACATGTGGGAATCAGAATGCAACACCAGAACCAAGGGCTAGATGAGTATCACTAATTTAATTTTCTATTTTACCTCATCCTTGACCCAGGTTCTTCAGTCATCCTGGAAAAAACATTAAGGTTAAGGCCCCAGCTGGCAGGCAACAGCAATGTCAATGGGGTTATTATCAATGGGGTCCCTTGGGCTTTTTGTCAGTCATAGAACAGATTTGTTTTCCTATCCTTCCTGCCCTCCTTATTAATATTTTTGCCCATGGCTGGATTCACACTAGCGTTGGAATTGACTCCACTGCAGAATCCACCAGTACAAAACCGGAGGTAACCTAGTGGACCCCATTACAGTGTATGGAGTTTCTCCCAGTACCTGCTTTTTAAGCCTGTAGGGGCTTCTTCTTTGGGGTCCCGTCCCTATGCAGTCCTGAAGGACATAAACCCAAATGCTAGTGTGAACCTAGTGTATGCTGTATGTAATATAATGATTGCAAGTTCAAGTCCCCTAGGGAAGATAATGCATGTAAAACTTCCACAAAATATAAAAAAAAATACATAAAAGCAAAACTTGAAATAAAAAATATATTTATCCATTAAACCTGTTAAATATAGGAATCTGTCAATTTTATTAGATGGATAGACCCTTTAAAAAAGAACTAGGGTTGAGCCGATCTTGAGATTTCAGGATCAATTTTAAAATCCGATTTCCGATCATTTTCCAGCCGATCCTGATCTCGACCTCGATCGTGAAATTTGCTCGATCGCCGATCGGTATCCTGATCTTTCCCAATCCCGATCGCTCAACCCTAATTGTATATTATATATACAGTAGGGTTGAGCTGATCTTGAGATTTCAGGATCAATTTTAAAATCCGATTTCCGATCATTTTCCAGCCGATCCTGATCTCGACCTCGATCGTGAAATTTGCTCGATCGCCGATCGGTATCCTGATCTTTCCCAATCCCGATCGCTCAACCCTAATTGTATATTATATATACAGTAGGGTTGAGCTGATCTTGAGATTTCAAAATACGATTTCCGATCATTTTTCAGCCAATCCTGATCCCGATCGTGAAATTTGCTCGATCGACGATCAGGATACGATCTTCCCCGTTCCTGACCGCTCAACCCTAAAAAGAACCCATTAAAAAAATAACACAATCACCCCCCCCCCATTTTCCTCCCTAATCTGAATATATTGAATTTCAATCGGTCCCCTAAGAAGTTACAATTTGTCTTATGAAAAATAAACAAAAAATATAGGTGCAAAAACACAAAATTGTTAAGTCATTGAGGGGTCAACGTTTTCTGCGACTGTTGATTTAACTTGTTATGTGTCAAGTTAAGTTTGACACATAGCAATAAAATAAATAACATGGAGTCAATGATTTTATTAGCTAGAGATAGAAGGTTGATTACTTTATTACAAAGCTCTTCTCTGTCCGTGAACCTTGGAAAGGTCTCTCTTGTATTATATTGTAATATCAGAATACGGCAGACTATACAGAGGTTCGTATTAATGATTGAAATAAACATTTCCAATAGAAAAGTAACTCAGAGCTATAGCAGAAGCCATTGTCACAGTTAAATATTGGGAGTCTTTGAAACATTTCTCCATTTTCCTTTCATTGCGCCTGAAGACGTGCGGCACTTGTCCTAGTTAAACTTCAAGGCCACCACATAACAATGCCGTCACAAGATTCTACAATTACATTATGCACAACTGCATTGTTAACAATTTCCAGAGCACAGAAGAAGGACAGAACAAATGCCGAACGAAACGTACAAGAACGGCAAACACTTAAGTCGCACAATACCAGACCTTAACCCGTCTTTATGAAATCGTCATTCTAATAGGTTGTAGCGATGTCTAATCCAGGCTTCGGCTGATGATAACATATCTACTCCAAGACAAAAGAATTAGAACATCGCATTGTCCGGCTCATACAATCATTTGTTTTTGAAGCAAAGTAATGATAGAAGTAAAGAACTCGTAATAGAAAAGTTCCAGGACAAAAAGTTAGTTTCACATTGCCTGAAAATTGTAAGATTGCATGCTAACAAGATAAATTCACATGCTGTGTATAGATAAAGCCGTCCTTAAAGGGGTTGTTCAGATTGTAAAAAATATGAGCCAAATAACAGAATGCATCAATATGAAACATTTCCATATATATATATATATATATATATATATATATATATATATATATATATATATATGCCCTCCACCTTTATATGTAACTTTTAGTCTTCTGTACATCTTATCATGCGCAGTCCTCACTAGCTTCACATGACTGGACCGGTCCCTGTCTCTCGTAAAATCGGCCCATCCATCTCTTGAAAAATTCAATGCACTTTTCACAATTAGTTTTGACCTTCCATAACAATAGTACTGTATACTCCTCTTCTGAAATATTATGAGCTGCAGAGGGTGTGTCAGAATCCCGGTGTATTTTGCTAATCTACCACTAGTGGTCGCTATTAGAGATGAGCGAACAGTGTTCTATCGAACACATGTTCGATCGGATATCAGGGTGTTCGCTATGTTCGAATCGAATCGAACACCGCGTGGTAAAGTGCGCCAAAATTCGATTCCCCTCCCACCTTCCCTGGCGCCTTTTTTGCACCAATAACAGTGCAGGGGAGGTGGGACAGGAACTACGACACCGGGGGCATTGAAAAAAATTGGAAAAAGTCATTGGCTGCCGAAATCAGGTGACCTCCATTTTAGACGAATAGTGGATTTCAAATCCGGGTCATATGAGAATGTGAACTTTGTGACTATGAGACAGGAATAGCTGTACAGGCAGGGATAGCTAGGGATAACCTTTATTTAGGGGGGAATGTTATTAAAAATAACTTTTTGGGGCTCTATCGGGTGTGTAATTGTGATTTTTGTGAGATAAACTTTTTCCCATAGGGATGCATTGGCCAGCGCTGATTGGCCAGAGTACGGAACTCGACCAATCAGCGCTGGCTCTGCTGGAGGAGGCGGAGTCTAAGATCGCTCCACACCAGTCTCCATTCAGGTCCGACCTTAGACTCCGCCTCCTCCAGCAGAGCCAGCGCTGATTGGCCGAATTCCGTACTCTGGCCAATCAGCACTGGCTAATGCATTGTATTAGCGTGATGAAGCAGTGCTGAATGTGTGTGCTTAGCACACACATTCAGCTCTACTTCATCGGGCTAATAGAATGCATTGGCCAATCAGCGCTGGCCAATGCATTCTATTAGCTTGATGAAGCAGAGTGTGCACAAGGGTTCAAGCGCACCCTCGGATCTGATGTAGTAGAGCCGAGGGTGCACTTGAACCCTTGTGCAGCCTCGGCTCTGCTATATCAGAGCCGAGGGTGCGCTTGAACCCTTGTGCACCCTCGGCTCTGCTACATCAGAGCCGAGGCTGCACAAGGGTTCAAGCGCACCCTCGGCTCTGATGTAGTAGAGCCGAGGGTGCACTTGAACCCTTGTGCAGCCTCGGCTCTGCTACATCAGAGCCGAGGGTGCGCTTGAACCCTTGTGCACCCTCGGCTCTGCTACATCAGAGCCGAGGGTGCGCTTGAACCCTTGTGCACACTCTGCTTCATCAAGCTAATAGAATGCATTGGCCAGCGCTGATTGGCCAATGCATTTTATTAGCCCGATGAAGTAGAGCTGAATGTGTGTGCTAAGCACACACATTCAGCACTGCTTCATCACGCCAATACAATGCATTAGCCAGTGCTGATTGGCCAGAGTACGGAATTCGGCCAATCAGCGCTGGCTCTGCTGGAGGAGGCGGAGTCTAAGGTCGGACCTGAATGGAGACTGGTGTGGAGCGATCTTAGACTCCGCCTCCTCCAGCAGAGCCAGCGCTGATTGGTCGAGTTCCGTACTCTGGCCAATCAGCGCTGGCCAATGCATTCTATTAGCCCGATGAAGTAGAGCTGAATGTGTGTGCTTAGCACACACATTCAGCTCTACTTCATCGGGCTAATAGAATGCATTGGCCAATCAGCGCTGGCCAATGCATTCTATTAGCGTGAACTGAGATTGCACAGGGGTTCTAGTGCACCCTCGGCTCTGCTACATCAGATTGCTACATCTAATGTAGCAGTGCCGAGTGTGCATCAGATGTGTAGTTGAGCAAAACTGACTCAGCACTGCTAAGTCTCTGCATTCGCATAGGAATGCATTGGCCAGCCTTCGGCCAATCAGCGCTGGCTCTGCCGGAGGAGGCGGAGTCTAAGGTCGGACCTGAATGGAGACTGGTGTGGAGCGATCTTAGACTCCGCCTCCTCCAGCAGAGCCAGCGCTGATTGGTCGAGTTCCGTACTCTGGCCAATCAGCACTGGCCAATGCATTTCTATGGGGAAAAGTTAGCTTGCGAAAATCGCAAACTGACAGGGATTTCCATGAAATAAAGTGACTTTTATGCCCCCAGACATGCTTCCCCTGCTGTCCCAGTGTCATTCCAGGGTGTTGGTATCATTTCCTGGGGTGTCATAGTGGACTTGGTGACCCTCCAGACACGAATTTGGATTTCCCCCTTAACGAGTATATGTTCCCCATAGACTATAATGGGGTTCGAAACCCATTCGAACACTCGAACAGTGAGCGGCTGTTCGAATCGAATTTCGAACCGCGAACATTTTAGTGTTCGCTCATCTCTAGTCGCTATTTCTCTCACTCTGAAATATTGTTGCACTTCCAGTCCTCACCACTCGAGGCTGTTGCCTTCACAAAGAGGACCGATCTGTACCAGTGTGAAACCATCTTGTTTTCTGTTTGGGCCTATTAATACCCATGAGGCTATACAGTCTTTGCTCGAGTATTGTGCCTTGTTCCAGTCTCCTGCTCCTCAGAACTGTCTTTCCCAGACTTTTTCTACTCCTTGCCGTATTACCCTTGCAATCTACACTTCAAGCTACAGCTCAGACTACTACTCTTCAATACCTGTCTACTCCTGGCTTATTTCATCTGGTCAACGGATTCCAACCATATATACCATTATCATGACAGGGTTGCTCTCCTGCATTCAGTAATGGCATAAAGCTGTGTTTTCGGGTCAACTCTTTTCACTTAATGTAGCTGTAACATCCTATTAAAAATAATATTTCTGATCAATATAAGAAACTCTTAACCTAGTAATCTCCTGTTATCAACTCCTGCCTGCCCAACTGCTCAGTTCACTGCCAGAAGATCAGGTTACAAAGCAGTCTACAGAGATAAGTGACGAGAAAAAAAATGCATACTGATGTTCTAGAGTAGATTATAATCATATTTTTCACTGAATGGAGCTTAATTAACATCTATGCTGCTCAGCTCTACTAGAAATCTGCTGGAAGACTGCTAGACATCTGCTAGAAAAACACTAGAAATTTGCAAAACACCGCGTTGCGCCTGTGCTTGTTTTTTCCCTCACTGAACTCCTTCTCTGCCCCCTCTTTCTTTAGACTTCATTGTAACCTGATTTGTCTGTGAGTCATCAGTGTAGACAGATCAGGCAGTGAATTGAGCAGCTTAGCAGGTAGGAGAGGAGCTGATAATAGAAGAATTTCCTCTCATAAGATATATTACCAACTTTCTTATATTTACCTGAGCTATTCCTTTACAGATACACTTTAAACTACAATTACGTGACCTTTAGATATCTACCTTGAACAGTGACTAAAGGGATACCCAAAAAGGATCAGATATTTTGTATCCTGTAAAAAAAAAAAAAAAAGTGATTAGTCTAGAACTGGTAGAAAAGTGCTGCTCACTACACTCTCACCTCCTAAAATACTCTGTGCTGTTGATACCCTATTTCTTTTACATGTCACTTTAAGCCTCCTACCATCACAACTTCTTCCCCCGTCACATACAATCATGTCACCACTGATATCACATGACTGGACTGGTTCCTGCCTCCAAAATATCCACACATTCACATTCTCCTGATATACTATGAGCTGCTGGGAGCTCTGCTCCTATACTCTTCTTCTGAAAATCTCTGTGCTGCTTTGGATCCTGCTCCCTTCACATACCACTCTTGAAATATTGTGTGCTGCCTAAAATTTTTACCCAACATGCTACACTTCCAGTAATGAGACTAGAGATCAGCAAACCAATTCAGAATAAAATGGATTCTACCCAAATTTTCCAAGAGTTTTGAGTCGGATCTGAACCTTAGACTATGGGTTTTGTCATCGTCAAAACCCAGAGTATAAGTAATGGAAGCTCAGGGAAGGCGAGTGAAAATAAGAAACTGTTATATTCCCCTTGGCTCACTACTATTTGGTGTTCGGTGGTTCCTGGCATCCTCTCCAGGCCTCCAGCTGACATCATACAGACTCTTCTGGCCTCCACTGGATGTGGCAAAGATGCCCAAGAATGGTAAGGCAAGGTGAGTATAACAAGCAGTGGCATAACTAAAGTCTTGTGGGTGCAATCTTTTGTCCGGGGTCCTCTACCTTATCCCTACAGGGAATTCTTGATAGTGATGGTTATGAGCGTTAAGGACTTTAATCCACCTTAGTGTGGTTAGGGTAATCTGTGGGTCTCCTTGACTTATGGGTAGGGTTGAGCCGACTTTGAGATTTCAGGATCGATTTTAAAATCTGATTTCTGATCATTGTCCAGCCGATCCCGATCATGAAATTTGCTCAATCGACGATCGTAATCCGATCTTTTCCGATCCCGATCGCTCAACCCTACTTATGGGCCAGATGGAAGCTGCAATCTCAATACTGATGCCAGTGCTTATGGGCCCCCTAAGGCTCTTGGCCCCTGGTGTGACTGAACCATCTGCACTCCCTCAAGTTATGCCCCTGATAACAAGGTCTAATGATAGACTTTCTGCTTAGTGTTGTGGATGTTCAGCCCAACCTTTCAGTCAAAACAAATCTTGTGAGGTTCGCCCATCTCTAAGGGTGACCCTTCAGACCATGGGAAGAATATGCAAATCTGTCTTCCATGATGTAATTAGGAAGTCAGCTGCTGCCTCAGTGTTGCAAACCAATAGATGGCGCTCACTGGAATGTGCAAGCCTGTCTTCCCTGATGTAGTTAGGAAGACAGAATTTCAGTGAAATAACCCAATAAAGGTTTGCTCCCTTTAGCATCATGCTCGACCTTCCAAGAGGCCTTTGTTTTGCAATGACGCTGGGATTATTACTGTAAGGATTGGAGTCAGGGTCAGGCAGTGCAAAGTGACACAGCTGGGAAGCAACACTGTGCAACTAATGACAAAAGGGTTCGTAGGCCCTGCAGCTATAACTATGCTGTAATATCTGAGATGAGGCAGACCAATGCACTTCCTAATTGAAGTGCGCCTACCACGACTCCTTACGCTTCTTTCCCGGCGGCTAGGATAAGGGAAGAGGAGGCCCTGAAAGTCCTAGGGACTGGAGTCACTGGGTCACACCTAAACAGAAAGCACAGTGTAACTGCAATGCAAAACAAAAGACTAAACAGCATGGAACCAGGGAGGACCACAAGTCCCAGCAAGACACAGAAGAGAAGGCGAAGTCAGACGAGCAAGAGGTCAAGCCAGGAGATATAATAAAAGGTACCAAATCAAAAGACAAGGGATAGTCAAAAATACAAGCCGGGTATATAACCAAGGAACAGACCAAATACAAACAGACAGGGAAACAGACTGAGCAGGGGGACCAGGAAACCCAAAGTGAATGGCTGGCAAGGATCCATGCCTGGGTGGGGTTTAAATAGCAGCAGAGAACACACCTGATTGCTAATGACATGGAGACTGAGAGCAAGGAAAAGATTAACCCTTAATGACCTAAGCACACCCAATAGAACTCCTAACACGTCTCCCAGGAAGTCGCCGCGCAGCAAGGAGACCGCGGCGACTCCGTATCCTGACAATTACCAGGTATAGTCTCTCAATCGAGGACCTTTATTGGGTTATTTCACTGAAATTCTGTCTTCCTAACTACATCAGGGAAGATAGGCTTGCACATTCCAGTGAGCGCCCACTATTGGTTTGCAACACTGAGGCAGCAGCTGACTTCCTAATTACATCATGGAAGACAGATTTGCATATTCTTCCCATGGTCCCTTGCTAAGTGGAGTGCTAAAGGCTTAATAAGTCTCCACACACCTATATGGTGGTCTCTCCCCAAGGAGTGACAATATCCCCTTAACCCCTTCAGACCATGTCATAGGTTACTAAGTGTGTTATCTCCACTCACTTCAAATAAGAAGTTAAATCCTTGAACTTTGGTCTAGTGAACCGTAAAAGTGTCTCTTGGAATCCCATAAAGCCGTGCTTTCCTGCCGAGAATGGTTTCTACAATGGCACCCCTCTATTATAGCCATATTTATGGCTTATTCTTCACATGTCCATTCTGTAATAAGACATAACGAGGAATATTCGTCTTTCCACTATGAAATAATGTTAATTAAACTGGCAACTGAGAAACTGTGCCTGGAAATGAAGGTCACGGGAAGCATTCAGAGCTGAGCGCAATGTTTTCTCCTCTACATCAATTTACACTTCCACAAGAACTTCATAACGATACAATGTTTTGATTTTTCCGCTGCAATTTACATCTCCCGAAAGGTGCGAACCAACAAAAACCTTGCGACTCCACTTCTGGCTGATAACAAGCACAGCACAGCACTTTCTGTATACAGCATGCAACTGTGATAAATACTCATTCACTTTTTAAGAAATGTTGGCAAACTTTTATCTAGAACAGATAACTGAAGTTTCCACAATAGTCACTTAGGTTATCTGAATCGGTGGCACATATTGAGGTTTTTATCAGATTGTGACACCTTTCGGCAAAACATAACAATTACAGATAAACAAATTAGTTAATTCATTCTTGCTGTAATGCTATTGACCCCGAGCTGTCAACATCTAAGGGTGTGTTCACATGTAGAGATGTAGCAAACCTTAACTTTACTAAAGTAAAGATTCTTAAAGTCCCAGAGTATAGTTACCTAATGGTTGGGAAAAGGTGTCCACGGCTCAGCTGTGGTATCCTCAGGCGTTCCGATCCTCTTCCCAGACTCACAGTCATCTTTTGACCCCCTAGACCACTGCTCAGGCCTATGATTGGGCCTAAGAGGTTATTTGGGAGGACTGATCACCTGGATGCGCTGCACTGAATGGATCACTCTTGGAGTTCAGGGCCTCTTCTTAGGGCCTTTTTCAACTCTGTGATAGCATTAGCCATCTTGTTTCGAGTGGCCTGCTGGAGGAGTAGCATACCAGCCAGGGACAGAAATAGACTTGACAGGCTGGGTCAGCTCTGTCCTAGGGAACCCCCTGGACCCAGCACAGGTGGTGGGTGACAGATGCATACTGTCCGTGGTGATCTCCATGCTGGAAAATAAATCCCACCCCATGTATGAGACCGTGATAGCACTGGGCAGTACTGTCAGTGACCGACTGTTTCACCCCAAATGTGACAAGGAGCTATCAGAGGTTCTTCTTCCCAACCACGATCAGGCTGTATAATCAACATCAGGCTCAGTAGAGATCACTCCGCACAGTGAACTAAATGATCCTGAAGTCTTTATTTTTTTCTTTTAGTTGCACACAAAAAGAGACCACGTGTACGGCGCATGACCCTTTGCGTGCCGTACACGCTCCCATTGAGTTCAATGAGAGCGGGGAACGTATGCGCCACGCTAGTTTGCAGCTGTGAATAAATGCACGGCCGCAAACTAGCGCGGCGCATACGCTCCCCGCTCCCATTGAACTCAATGGGAGCGTGTACGGCACGCAAAGGGTCACGCGCCGTACACGTGCCAAATCTCGCGGGACGTAATTCCGTGTGAACCCGGCCTAAGTTCGCTCATCCCTAGTGCTGACTGATTGTGTTTGTTGCCCGCTCCCCTGCCTACGAGCGCCCTGCAGTTTGTACAGGATGCTCCTATGTTATGGGGTCAAGATGCTAAGTCTGTGGATAATAAGATAGCAGAATAAGTCCTCCATACAAGTATTATCCTGCCCTATATTGCAATTTATTAGCATTTGGAGATAAAAGTTAGGCGTGGAAGGCGGCCGCACAAGCTTCTATGTACAACAAACGTCTGACACATTCACATTCTGTGCAAGCAGCAGCCCGGCCGCTCGCTCTTCCTCTTGACCCTATCACTTCTATAGCACAGGCTGCTAATCTAACTCTTTGGTTTCAGCATTTTTGTCTTCATCAGTCAACAGGTTTGTAATCGTTTGATCGGGTGTTTGTGATATCCCGTCCGCGCCGCGCATTAATAAGGACTATAGAAATGAGATGCACAGCCAGTTAGCACTGAACCTTTGACCTTAAAGTCATTAAATCCGTGGGCTGACAAAGTTAAAACTAATTACTGTGGATGCCCAATTACTTATGTATTCTTTTGGGAGCGGGGAAGATGAGGAACATCAGCTTGTTCACAAAGTGTTTTTCTTTCTCTCTCTGCGATATTGACAATTTTGCATTAACTATTGTACTTGGGTGTAAAGACACCTGACCCCGCGCACACCGGCATTAAGAAAACACATCAATCTACATGGGGCCCCGGAAAAGGAAAACTTAGGAAAGTTTCTAAAGGTGCTTTGGTGGCTGATACTTTTTTTTAATTAGAGATGATTCAGACATTCTTGGCTGGGCTAAGTCTCCTCGCCATAGCCTTTGTTTTACCTACCGGAAGCGGAAGAGACAAAGGAAGCATTGTAATGGATCGAAGATCGATGCAACTTCTTTACTGTCTACCCTCCTTATCTTATAGGAAAACCTAAAGCACTGCTCAGTCCCATGTTTTGGAGCAACAGATCTGATGACACTGACTAGGAAGAAAAATGCATTCATGGATGCCACCAAAGGGCTACCACCAACAAAATGTCTTCTAAACTGTCTACAGCAGTGCGCTAAATTTTTAGGCAGGTGGAGTACATGCTTTCAGAAATTGCAAGACACCATACATGGGAATGTGGGCTTATAGTTAAAAAAAAAAAAAAAAACATGGCTAGCACACTGACTCATTATTTCTTATGGACCATTACTTGCCAGGTGCGGTCAGATGTGTGATGATATCAGATGATCACACATCTGACCTCACCTGGCAAGTAATTGTGCACCTGAAGAAGAGCTTATGGAGCTCAAACGCGTTGTGCAGTATGTTTTTGTCCAGTAAAGGTCATATATTTTATTCACCTTGTCGACACTCCAATCTGTGGACTAGAGAGCGCAGACATCCATCTCTAGCCGCTGGCCTCCCTCCTTCCTTGTATTATTACCGGACTGTGTTGGGGACCAAGAATGAATGGGTCAATGGAGGGCACGGTGATATCATTCATGTGCCATCAATGTCATGCAACTATGGATTCACAGATGCACATGTGCATTTACACTAAACCCTACACGAAAAGAAGTGAATGAAGAAAAGAGAAATGTAAATCCCATCAATATTTGGTATGACCTTTCCCCTTTGGAGGAGGAGTCCTGGAAGTGATGATATAGGCCCCCACAGATATAGCCCTGATCTTATCATTACCTAGTCTGCTTTAGATGACATGAAGAGACAGAAGGATTGGACCAAGCCTACATCCACAGAAGATCTGCGCTTAGTTCTCCAAGATGGCGGTGGGAACAAACTCCATGTTGGGTTCTGCCAAAACCTGTCTGCATGTGCGCTGCCATTTTGGGCCAGCAATCCATGCCATGATGTTTGGGAGCCTAATGAAGGCTCCCAAGCTTGTCTGGGATTAACTCCTATTACAGGCTGTTCTATGCAGCCTGTAATAGAAGTGCCTGTAATTGGTAATGCAATGTATTAGTGATCAGAACACCTGGGGTTTAAGACCCCTAAAGGGTGTAATAATTATAGTTTTAAAAAATTAAAATAAATAAATATATATATATACAGTCCTATGAAAAAGTTTGGGCACCCCTATTAATCTTAATCATTTTTTGTTCTAAATATTTTGGTGTTTGCAACAGCCATTTCAGTTTGATATATCTAATAACTGATGGACACAGTAATATTTTGGTCAAATTTTGGTTTAATGCATATTGCACATTTTCTGTTAGTACAATAAACCTCATTTCAATCCTGAAATATTACTGTGTCCATCAGTTATTAGATATATCAAACTGAAATGGCTGTTATAAACACCAAAATATTTAGAACTAAAAATGATTAAGATTAATAGGGGTGCCCAAACTTTTTCATAGGACTGTATATATATATATATATATATATATATATATATATATATGTATATATATATATATATTTGAATGAACAAATGTAATCACCTCTTTCCCTTGAACACATGTAAAAGTGTACTGTGAAACATATACACATTAGGTGTCCCTGTGCCGTAAAACACCCGGTCTATGAAGTTATTTAAAATCTTTTTCTCATATGGTGAACGCCATAGCTGAAACAAACCAAGATGGCATAGACACAAAGCCTGTAAGGATGTCACACAAATACACTTTTTCTTCAATTCCACCCCATTCTGATTTTTTTTTTTCCAGATTCCAAGAAGATCGTACAGAATAATAAATTATACCATTATGAAGAACAATTTGTACCACAAACATTAAGCCCTGATATAACTCTGTGAATTGAAAAACTTGTGGGGTTTGGAAGACGAGGAGACAAAAACGAAAATTGAAAAATGCCTGTGGTGGGAAAGGATCAACGGACCATTAAAAAATGGATGAATTCTATTGGTCTTTTTTTTTTGACCAACCCAAGAGTTACATAAGTAACTGGAGTAAATGGGACTTCAATACATTCTACATCTGTTAAAAACAGATCCGCTCATTTCTATTGTGTCCTTTGTCCAAATTGGTCAAAGCTAGAACATGTCCGACCAATTTTACCGTCCATAAAAAGTAGAAATATTCCTCAGTAATGGTGTTGAGCCGATCTTGAGATTTCAGGATCGATTTTAAAATCCGATTTCCGATCATTTTCCAGCCGATTCCGATCGCGATAGTGAAATTTGCTCGAACGCCGAGCAAAACCCGATCTTTTCCGACCCAAACGCTCAACCCTAGTCAATGCTTCTCTATGGCAAAAGTCACCTCGATCCCACTGGAAAAGATCAGGATCGTAATTCCGATTGCGATCGGGAAATTTACTTGATCGCCGATCGGAATCTGATCTTTTCCAATCCCAATCGCTCAACCCTAGTCACTATCATTGTTTTTAAAGTGACCATCACATGTTGTGTGAATAAGGCATTACTGTGGCCAATGCCTTTCGCCATTACTTTACTCAACTCTTGAAGGAGGAGAAAAAGAGGAAGAAGTAAAAGAAATTCCTTGCAGCTCTATCAGAATTCTCCAGACAACTGCTGATCGGAGCAGTCCTGTGAGCAGATAACACATTTCCTTCACGCCTGCGCCCCGTACAGTAATGTCCATTCTCTAAAGTCAACATTGAGATGTTTGCACATGAACAAATTCTATCAAACCTTTAAATTGACTTCACTTTAGAGATTTAATCCTCGCTCTAACAAGGACAAAAGTTATCTGATCTTAAGAGGAAAAAAAATGAATGTTAGTAAATGAAATCCACAACCGGCCACAGATGAATAATTTCTTCACAAATTGTTGTGGCTTCCTTATCGTGTCTGAAGTCCTAAAATGTTAACAGAGCAAACACTTCCTTCATGAGGCTAAACCGGAGAACGCGTTGTGAAACCTTAAAGAGCATTCCCACCAAAAGGAGTGAAAGAATCCTCTGCGTGAAAACTCTTCAGTTGTTGCTTTCGTCAAGTTCGTCAAAATGCTACTCAAAGGTTCTTCATCAGGTCTGGTGACAACGTGGCTACTATTAACCTTCCACCAGAGGAGGAGCTCAGTCAGGGGAAACATCTGCATATCGTTTCTATGTTCTCCCCATGTTTCTGTATACTGATTGGTTGGCTTCCCATAAAACATCTGACCCTTAAGGGGATGAGTAGCCACTAGCTCCTCTACTCCACAATGCTCCCTGAACGTTGAGTCCCTTGTATAAGAAAAGTGCATTACAAATGTAAGTCATTGTCATACTCACCTCACTCACCTTTTCAATCACAGTCGCTCACATTCTGATGCTTTTCATTAGGTCTTTGGGAATTTTTTTACTAATTAAAATCAGATTGTGATCTACGACTTTCTTTCTAATCTGTTTTTTACTTTCTGGTTGTAGAGGGTTTTTTTAATTTATTTTCTGCACATGTGTGGGGGAGGCCATTTTGACTGAGCTGCACTTAACAGCATCAGTCAAGATTGCCTCCATGCTCACTCCATGCTCACTTCATACACTCAGCTTTACTACCTTCATGTCTGCTGCACACAGCTGTTATATCCATATTCCCCTCCACACAGCAAAGCTACCTCTACTCTTCCCCCTCCTGCACCCACTAGTGAGTTACATCTAGATTTACACTTTACAGTCTGCTGCCTCCATGCTCACTTCATGCACTCAGTTTTACTAGCTCCATGCCTCTCCCTCCTGCAAACAGCTGTTATAAGATAAGATAATCCTTTAACAGTCCCACAGTGGGGAAATTTCAGTATGTTACAACAGCATAGTAGTACAGATACAGGATAATACACAGTAATATATTAAAGACGTATATCCATATTCCCACACACACAGCTCAGCTACATCCACTCTTCCCCTCCTGCACCCACTAGTGAGCTACCTCTAGATTTACGTTCTACAAACAGTCTGCTGTCTCCATGCTCACTTCATACACTCAGCTCTACTACCTTCATGTCGCCCCCTCCTGCAAACAGCTGTTATATCCATATTCCCACACACAGCTCAGCTACCTCTACTCCTCCCCCTCCTGCACCCGCTAGTGAGCTACCTCTAGATTTACATTCTAAAAACAGTCTGCTGCCTCCATGCTCACGTCATACACTCCGCTCTACTACCTCCATGTCTCCCCCTCCTGCACACAGCTGTTATATCCATATTCCCCTACACATCTCAGCTACCTCCACTCTTCCCCTCCTGCATCCACTAGTGAGCTACCTCTAGATTTACGTTCTACAAACAGTCTGCTGTCTCCATGCTCGCTTCAAACATTCAGCTCTACTACCTTCATGTCGCCCCCTCCTGCAAACAGCTGTTATATCCATATTCCCACACACAGCTCAGCTACCTCTACTCTTCCCCCTCCTGCACCCGCTAGTGAGCTACCTCTAGATTTACATTCTAAAAACAGTCTGCTGCCTCCATGCTCACGTCATACACTCCGCTCTATTTTCCCACACACAGCTCAGCTACATCCACTTTCCCCCCTCCCACACCCACTAGTAAGCTACATTTAGATTTATGCTCTACAAACATCCTACTGCCTCTATGCTCACTTCATACACTCAGCTCTTCTACCTTCATATCTCCCCTCCTGCACACAGCTCTGTTATATCCATATTCCACCACACACAGCTCAGCTACCTCCAAACCTCTTCCCCCGCACACACGCTTAAGATTGCTACCTCCATGTTCTGGCCCAAACAGGCTGCCATTCACAGCCTCTACCATACAGATATCTATACAAGCTCCATCCCTACATGTGACAGCTCCTTTTGTAGTGCCTTCAAAACTCTGTCAATTAGTACCTGTTCTCTCTGATTAATAGGTTTAGTGGCCGAAGTGAAAACTACAGGATTTTAGGATTTTACATAAAATACAGGTAATGACATGGAAAATGCAAAATAAAAAAGAACTCCAGTAGGTTATTTCCTGAAGAAGCATTTCCATTAGGTATTATTAAAAGTTTCTTAAAGTTTGAAAGAACATATATCGACACCTCAGGTCAGCACCAGCCCAGACTAACAATGGCCACATGTCCCATCATTCAACCTTCCGCTGATTCGCTATTCATGTATATATATTATTTGCTAAATTCCTTTCCATTATCAGTCCAGGGAACTTCTAAATAGATATGATTTACATAATGGCGCTATTAGGCGGCACCTTCTGCACTATCTTATATTTTACATACAGGGTCCATTTACTTGTGAACAGAATCTTATTTGCATCTACTTTCTTGAGCACGTTGACTGAAAGTCTTCATCTATACTCAAAGATCTGGCGAGGCTGAGGTTTAGTTCAATGGCATCACTATAATTTCATTCAGAGTGGTGACATACAGTACTGTGCAAAAGTTTTAGGCAAATGTGGAGAAAAAGTTTCACAGTAACAATGTCTTCAGAAATAAAAGGGTTAATAGTTTATTTTTTGTCAAAATCAAGTGAATGAAAGAAATGTAAATCCCATGAATATTTCTTTGTGACCATTACCCTTTGCCTGTGGATGTTGCTTGCTCCAATCCTTCTGTCTCTTCTGGTCATCCCAGACAGACTAGATGATGATGAGATCAGGGCTATATCTATGGGGGCCGTGTCATCACTTCTAGGACTCCGCGAAAGGGCAAAGGTCACAACAAATATTCATGGGATTTACATCTCTCATTTACTCATTCACTTCATTTTGTTAATTGACAAAAATAAACTATTAACCATTCTATTTTTGAATGCATTCTTACTTCGTACCATTTTTACATGTGCTTAGAACTTTTGCTCAGCCCTGTACATATAGAATATAAAAACAGATGAATCCAGCACCAATACAACAATTTGTAAAACTTAGCTTTTAATAGAGCTTCAATAAAAACATAGCGCTTTTACCAGTATGCCATAAGGCAAATATTATAAAAATTGGGTTAACCATGTGCAAAGACAAAAAACATGAAAAACATAAAGAAAAAAAAAAAAAAAGACCTACATTATGCAGGAGAACTGCTGTTTTTTTGATTACATATAGAATATACTGTATTTATATAATATTAAGGATTTTACAATTGAATATGATTTTATGTATTTTGTGAGTAATGCTCACTTCACTTATCTTTAGGTTTTATTCTCATTCTGTGATGTCATAAAGAACATTGCAACCTTTTTATGTACACTATCCTTGTTGTTCTATGACATCTTTGATGAAATTAAGACAAAATAACTATACTGTAATATCACTAAGTAGACTTTGTGTTTACTGTGACATCACTGTGTGTATTATCTCTGTACTGTGACATCACTGTGTGTATTATCCCTGTACTGTGACATCACTGTGTGTATTCTCCCTGTACTGTGACATCACTGTGTATATTATCCCTGTACTGTGACATCACTGTGTGTATTCTCCCTGTACTGTGACATCACTGTGTGTATTATCTCTGTACTGTGACATCACTGTGTGTATTATCCCTGTACTGTGACATCACTGTGTGTATTATCCCTGTACTGTGACATCACTGTGTGTATTATCCCTGTACTGTGACATCACTGTGTGTATTATCTCTGTACTGTGACATCACTGTGTGTATTATCTCTGTACTGTGACATCACTGTGTGTATTATCTCTGTACTGTGACATCACTGTGTGTATTATCTCTGTACTGTGACATCACTGTGTGTATTATCCCTGTACTGTGACATCACTGTGTGTATTATCCCTGTACTGTGACATCACTGTGTGTATTATCCTGTACTGTGACATCACTGTGTGTATTATCCTGTACTGTGACATCACTGTGTGTATTATCCTGTACTGTGACATCACTGTGTGTATTATCCTGTACTATGACATCACTGTGTGTATTATCTCTGTACTGTGACATCACTGTGTGTATTATCCTGTACTATGACATCACTGTGTGTATTATCTCTGTACTGTGACATCACTGTGTGTATTCTCTGTACTGTGACATCACTGTGTGTATTATCCTGTACTGTGACATCACTGTGTGTATTATCTCTGTACTGTGACATCACTGTGTGTATTATCCTGTACTGTGACATCACTGTGTGTATTATCCCTGTACTGTGACATCACTGTGTGTATTATCCTGTACTGTGACATCACTGTGTGTATTATCTTTGTACTGTGACATCACTGTGTGTATTATCTCTGTACTGTGACATCACTGTGTGTATTATCCTGTACTGTGACATCACTGTGTTTATTGTCTCTGTACTGTGACATCACTGTGTGTATTATCCTGTACTGTGACATCACTGTGTGTATTATCTCTGTACTGTGACATCACTGTGTGTATTATCCCTGTACTGTGACATCACTGTGTGTATTATCCTGTACTGTGACATCACTGTGTGTATTATCCCTGTACTGTGACATCACTGTGTGTATTATCCTGTACTGTGACATCACTGTGTGTATTATCCCTGTACTGTGACATCACTGTGTGTATTATCCTGTACTGTGACATCACTGTGTGTATTATCTCTGTACTGTGACATCACTGTGTGTATTATCCCTGTACTGTGACATCACTATGTGTATTATCCTGTACTGTGACATCACTGTGTGTATTATCCCTGTACTGTGACATCACTGTGTTTATTATCCTGTACTGTGACATCACTGTGTGTATTATCCCTGTACTGTGACATCACTTTGTGTATTATCCTGTACTGTGACATCACTGTGTGTATTATCTCTTTACTGTGACATCACTGTGTGTATTATCCCTGTACTGTGACATCACTGTGTGTATTATCCCTGTACTGTGACATCACTGTGTGTATTATCCTGTATTGTGACATCACTGTGTGTATTATCTCTGTACTGTGACATCACTGTGTGTATTATCCCTGTACTGTGACATCACTGTGTGTATTATCTCTGTACTGTGACATCACTGTGTGTATTATCTCTGTACTGTGACATCACTGTGTGTATTATCTCTGTACTGTGACATCACTGTGTGTATTATCCCTGTACTGTGATATCACTGTGTGTATTATCCCTGTACTGTGACATCACTGTGTGTATTATCTCTGTACTGTGACATCACTGTGTGCATTATCCCTGTACTGTGACATCACTGTGTGTATTATTCCTGTACTGTGACATAGCTTTGTGCATTATTCAGATACCTTAGTCTATACTTGGTGCTTCCAGTTGTCATGGCAGTCGGGTCTCAGTAAAATTCTGCTCTGGGTTTCCATTGCTACTTCTTACACCCTTGACTGGTCCATGTGATTTTCTAATAAGTGTACCATGACTTTGAATTCTTGTACTGTTCTTAATGTTCACCGTTTTTTCTCCATGAGCCAAATCTGTCCTCCGTAAGGTTGTGTTCGGACCATTTTGTCATTTAATAAATGTAAGTCATTATTATCCCCTATGGGGTCCCCGATTTGTTTGTTTCTCTTCATACCATTACATCACCCATATTAATGTTCACGTATAGATACAACCAGTATCTTGAAGGATGAAGAACCTCTAAAGATGTTCCCAAAGTCAAGGAAACCTTTCCCAACGATAATATTCCATATTAATGCGCTTTATTGTTGCTTTTTTAACCCTCGCTTTCTACTACAGAGGAGACAGATTATTTCAACGTCTCTACTTACTAAGGATCATGCAGTGATATCGCCGCCTAAGTACTGCGGTTTTACATATCTCTCTATTATATCTGGAATATTTGTTCTTTTTAGTAGTTGGATTTCTTTAATCTGAGATTTCAAGGAGAAGAGAAAGTCTTCTGTGACTTTTATTTTTCCATTATTTTTTCTTTTTTAACTACAAAGCTCGCCACCTGTTTGGCAGAAGAAAATGCAATTCTTCTTACAAACCAAATGGCAAGCTTTAAACTTGCGGTGACACGGGGAGCATATTTTAACTTCAGATGTGGGGGGCGGCTGAGCGTGCTAACATATAATTTCGCTTGCTTTTATGAATCATACGAGATGAATATTTTAGTGATAAAAAGTGAATCCTTAAGAAGTTTGACATGTTACAATAGCATTTTTTTTACTTCGAATGGCAGTATTATTTTGTTTATTCTCTTTTATAAAATGTCTCAAAAATTAAAAAAAATTAAGAAAAAAATCTATATCTTGATTCTTAACAAAAATTATACTGAGTATTTTCTTAGTTGTATTCTGTAACAACCAATAAGCCTTCACAGGGGATGTCAGACGGCTTTTCTATCACTGTATATGGCAACTCTACCCAGTATAGTGATATTTCCACCATTCCTCTTACCATACCAAGTATATTGTCTCTATATGTGATCCTTAAAGGCTTGGAGTCAATTCACATGGAGGAATTTGCTACAGATTCCAACCCCGAATCCAGAGAAAATTCCTTCTGAATCCGCTTCCCATTGTTTTCAATGGGAAGAACAGTGGAAAACAGAGGAGAGACACCGAGCGCTCTGAGTGTAGTATAGAAGTCACGTTTTTGGCAAGGAAATGACAAATTTGTAAAATGACCATTTGGCCTCTCACCTTAGAGCGCTGTGAGCAGTCAAAGCCTCTTTGATCACTTTTTGATTGAGAAACAAGGTGGGAGTGGCAGCAGATCCAACAATGAGAAATGCGTGGAAACCAAGAACCAAAGGTTTGTGTTGGAATGGAGGTCTGCTCTCACTGGTGAAGAAATTACGTGAAGACCAGATTGTCCAATGCAAAATGAATTTATTATGGAAGAGTAAAACAGCACTACGCGTTTTGGGCCAATTCAGGCCCTTTCTCAATTGAAAAAATGCCCAATGAATTGGCCTGAAACATGTCGTACTGTTTTACTCTTCCACAATAAATTGATTTCGCATTGGATAGTCCGTTCTTCACGTCATTTCTTCCCCAGTGAGTGCAGACCTCCATTCCAACATGAACCTTTGGTTCTTGTTTTCAATGGGAGGCTGAGATCGCAGCAGGAAGTGGAAAAAAGAAGTATCCTGCGGCTCAAGACTCCCTCCTGATTAGGCCCATTCATCTGGGCCTAATCCGCCTGAAGACGTCCGCCTGAAGACACTCCCTCCCTCCTGACACTCCCTCCCTCCCTCTCATTCATTTGGGCCTAATCCGGAGCGGAGTGCTGCAACTGGATGCCGATGCAGTGCACCGGCATCCAGTCGAGGCTACCAGTTTTTTGGTCTCCGCGTCAAATTCCGGACCAAAAACCCCCGTCTGAACTCAGCCTTAGTTGGTATGACTAGTATGAAATGGTAAGGTATACATTCTTTTCAATATGATCATCAGGTAGTATAAAACATATACCAATGTGTCCACCCTTATTTTTCAGCAAATTTGGTTAAAGACTCCGATTTTTGTAATTTGAAGTGTAGCAAACCTTGGGATGCCACAGGATGCTGGTCCTACAGACATTGATGGTGTGGCAAGAATAGAAATTCAAGGATGGTGTGGTATGAAAGCAAAACCGCAGCTGTTGGCACATTTAAGGTAGTTGGAGTGCAGAGGACCAAAAATAATGGAATACCCAGTGGAGTGAGGAGGTAAACTGAGGTGAACCTGAACTACAGAGCTGCAGGGAGACTGGAGTGAAGCCTGGGGCAGGGAGAACATTGGCATTGTATGTGAATGGTCAGTGGGGTCCAGTTAATGGAAGTATCTATGGAAATGTTGGCCACTGTCTTATTCGAGCAAGAGGGAGATTCCAGTTACAACAGCCAGATGGTTGAAGACCAATAGACTAGTAATCTTTGCTCCTTTATTGACTGTTCAAAGTGCTTTTTTTCCTTACTATAAAGAACCTTCTAACCCCATATAGTTGTTCTTATTGTGCCTACTATTTGCAGGTTATATGTTCACAACAATCATTATATACAATTTCCAGACATGGTAGTAAAATTCATGCCATACTTCACTTTACTACACAACCATAGCCACATATAGACACAAAAAGGATCGACATCTTGTGAATATTACAAAATCATGTTGTTTTTAAAAAGATGATCTTGATCTCTCACCATAAGGGAACATAAGAAAGTGCACATCTGTAGAAATCACTGAGCATCAGGAACTTTGGCAACAGGAGATGATCGGTAGAAGGTTTGGTCAATTGGTGGCCCGGAGGAGTCTAGATTTCCCAAGTGAGGGTTAGACCACAGATGAATTTTGACTTTCTTATAGGAAACTCTGAGATAGAGCTTTGAATCTAGTAAAGACATTGGTAGAAACCAAGCAGGCTACCTTTCTACTAAGCCCACTGAGGGATATTGCAGTCTACTTTCTGAGAACCGTCAGAAGGGATTTGTTTATAGAGACATTTGATTCCAATGAGTAAAACATGGGACCAAATTTGTCTTGCAAAATTCAAAAATTCCACATAGATGCAATCTGAGCAATATATTAATCCTATACATAGATTTTCCCCTTCTGTATTCCAGCCTGATGTGTATTGTACTATGTCAGTGCCCGAGGCAGGCCATCTCAGCCCTTGTTAAGTGCCCCGCTAACATTTCTGCCTGAAGACTGCACCAATTGTGTACAGGAGCCCGAGGCCAACACTAGCTGTTTGCTAAACCCTGAGGCCATTAGCTCATCTGCATCACAGCCACGCTACTGTTAAGGTCTGCAACTAGACGGTGAATATAAATGCCTACCTTTGCAAGTGCTATAGAATCTTAATCTAGATAACATTCAGCCATTAATGGATTCCTTTGAGACTTTAATTCTCATATCACCTTTTCTGTCAAATAATAACCTAGTGACAGACGTATCAGACGTCGTGGCTGAGCCTGAATGTGCTCCGCAAGCTTCTCAAATGGCAGCGCTAATGACTGATAATTAATCTGCTCAACTTTTTGAAAACACATTGACAAGGATTTCTATCATTCTCCAATGTTACACGTTAAATCTTATTCTTTAATAGGAGTCCTGACATTTCAGATCTCCTAATGTGATATTCTTACCATACACATACATAGAATAAAGCTCTGTTTATAGATCCAAGGCTTTAAAGGTAAAGAATAGAGAGGAGCGAGTAATATTCGAAATGGCCGTTTCCAATAGTATGCACCCATAGGTATGAATGGAAGCGGCCAGCACGCAGGCTGCATCCATTCATTTCTATGGGTGTGTGCTATTCGAAACTGGAGTTTCGAATAGTACTCCCTCATCTCTAAAGAAACATAAAAAAAGTTACCTACTATATAATTCTAGCATTGTAGAAATGTTACTTCTCTCAAAAAATCTTGAAAAACATTTGCACGCTGGCCTCTTCCAGTTTTGTGTAGATTGGGACATTATGAGCAGAGTCATCTCATTATCAGTATGGCCAGGTTGCTGATGTGTCTATTCTACTGGTGGAATGCTTTAAAGTGATTGAATGAGATTAAAAGAAGCTGGCTTTTTTCACTTGCCATTTATACACTTGACAAAGAGGTTTAAAAGCCAAAGCGCGTTGTGTATTTGAGCATTGAATAAAAGTCATCGCATCTGGTAGGTGCAGACGTCCATCTACTTTTATGGGTAATGTTCTCTTCTTCCAACACTACAGAGGTTCTAGCCTGCCTCCCAAGACCTGGAAGTGCAGAAGGAGAGCCAGCAGGGGCAGGGCTGCACGGTGTCATGGAGGCTCCAGTCCTGCCCCCAACAAAGACGAGTAGAAGTCTTGCTCCTTTCTGTGATGAAATTAGTATCCATATACTGTTATAGTGGTTGTGACACATCACAACCACAAAAGATGAAAATACATCTTGACCACCTAATTCTTTATGTGCAAGTGTATTCTGACCTTCTTGGACCACTTTGTTTTCGGAGCATCATCATTAAAGGGATTTTTCCATTAAAACTCATTTTTTTCTAGTTCACACGTCAAAATAGCCTTAAGAAAGGCTATTCGTCTCCTACCTTTAGAAATTGTCTCCTGCCCGTTGTTCGGTTAAAAACCCGGTTCTTGTCGGTATGCAAATGAGTTCTCTCGCAGCCCTGGGGGCGGGTCTCAGCATTCAAACAGCACTGGGGGCATCCCCAATGCTGCGAGAGAACTCTCCAGCGCCGCCTCCATCTTCTTCATCAACCACCTCTTCACTCGTCTTCTTCCGGCTGGGGTCACACTTCAAAGCCTGCACAGTCGGCTCTGCCATCGGTCATTTTTTAGGGGCCACTTATACGCGCATGCGCAGTACGCTCTGTACGCCATAGAACCTAAAATAAGTACCTAGAATAATTTTACGCTATGTGCCGCTCAGCGTCTTGTTTTTCTTGTTTCTACAATAACTCTTACCCATTGGTCATTTTCAGTAAAAATGGGTACAAAAATATTTAATAAATTCATCCTTGAGTTTTATTTTCATCTGAATTGGAAGTGCTCTTATTATACTCTGGGGTCAGAAGGGAAAATACTCATACTCACCTTCCTTCACTTCTCCTGACCTCACGGCATCCATTGATCTTTATAGGACATCTTCCAATCTCTTGCAAAAAAGATTCACTGATGAGGTCTGTGATTGGACCTCAGAGGTCATGTGGGGCCTTGACTCAAGCATCATGATATTTACAGGCCCCACTTGATCGCTAAAACCTGTGCTTGGGAAGATCTTCGGCCCATTTACTCTCTATTTTCTACAATGTTGTGTACAATGTCTTTTCTGTTTTCAGCCATTTCATTTCATAAACTTCATGTATTTTTCAATTGAGTTTTTGGTATAAAGCCCTGACAATGATTTGCCTCCCTTTCCTCCATGATCAGTATTCCCTTACAGACCAGCACTGAGAACCTGCAGTAACATTTCTATACTTCTGTGTTCCTGATCTTAGATGCTCGTTTTATAATACGTGTTTATGTTTGGATCTCGGAAAAGATTTCTGTCTTCATACCATTTGTTCCATGAAGAGAAGGGAACCTTTGTTCCTGTTTTTTGTTGATGATAATATATTCTATGTGTGTTTTGAAGCCATTGAAACAGTTTTACAGTCTTTAAGCAGGTAAATGTGATAAACAGTCAACGGGAACAAAGAAGAGCCATCACTACAACCCTGAGCTTCCAAGACATATAGCACAAAGGCTCAAGGACTAAGGATACTGTCAATAAATATGGTGATAAAGAGGAAATTACAGGTCCAGCCATGTATCTGTCTCCATCTATTCAAGACCTCTGCTCCATTCATGCATATCCCCATGTATCTCCTTACAGTGTCCCCCAAAAAAGAGAACCTTTCACAACCTCCAACAAGTCCAGCTCTTTGTACCTTTTAATAGCTGCTGCTTCACTTATTACGGCACACTTGGAAACTTTCTCTAGCCCCCACCATTCCCGAGCAATCAAAGTTGTTAGTCTTGGTGTCTGATATGCTACTAAGACTCTGTACTGTCAGGAGGGCGGTGTCAGACAGGAGCAGGCAGGGCTGTGATTCTGAAATCGGACACTGGCTGCCTTTGATTGGAGCTCTGAATCACACCCCATGTCTGACGCCGCCCCCATGAGACTGCAGAGTTTAAATGACAGATGCAGAGCTCACTGTGATTGTCTCAGCATCTCAAAGTTCTGACTAGCTTCAGACCAAACTAAACATTGACTCATAGGCATGGTAATCCTAAGTAATGACTGTGAGCAATGCAATTTTTTGGAAGTTGTTCTGCAACTATCTGGTAGCTGCGTTATCATGATCACCTGACCTTGAGTAGACTGTTTACGGAAGAGTTTATAATTGACTAGCCTTTCTTCTGAACATCTCAGTTCAGCAACTCTCTATTGTTTATAGCACAGCTAGAGATGGTCTAATCTCCCAAGATTTGTTTGATTTCAATTCAAACAAGTTTGGATAGAGTCGGAACACTCGGTGTGCCCATGTGACTGCTGTTGCCCAATTGGTGACCCCACGTGTACTTGGAGAGTGCTGGACACTGCGAGGAGGCCTTAAAGAAGACTATAGAGTATAATAATTTATAATGCATGTTTCGGTGGCCATTTTAGCTCATCCAAGACCAATCCCAATTGTTAAAAACTGAACAATTTGTGATGCAAATCAAATCAAATCAAACAAGCTTCATTGGCACGTCCGAATAGATATTTGAAATTGCCAAAGCTAGTAAAGTGTGTATGTGTGTGTGGGTGGGGGGGGGGGGGAGTTGGATTCAGGTGGGTGAGTGGTGGGTATGGGGGGTGGGGTGCGTGGTTTGGGGTATAACAGTCCATGGAGTCTCATCTTCTTCTTAGTTGGTGACCGCTATATGGGGAAGTGGGGCGGGCAGGTGGTTTGGGGTATAACAGTCCGTGGAGTCTCATCTTCCTCTTGTTTGGTGCTAGCTTGATATGTATTGGGCAGCGATCTCCACAGTAGCCTCTCCTTCTCCCAGTAGGATGTAGAGTTTCCTCTTCTCGTCTGCAGATGTGAAGTCTGGGATGTGGGCAGAGAGTCTTTGCTAGTAGACGGCCCTCACAGCTGAGTATTTGGTACAGTGTAGCAGGAAGTGGGTCTCGTCTTCTAGGGCCCCCTGGTCACAGTTCTGGCACAGTCTGTTCTCCAGTGGCTTGTACGTCTGCCTGTGTCACCCCGTCTCCATCTCCAGGTTGTCGGCGCTCAGTCTGTACAGGCTCAGGGTCTGTCTGTGTTTGGGGTGGGGTATTCTCTCCAAGTAGGTGGCCATGGTGTAGTCTCTTTGTAGGGATTGGTACACGGTGAGTTTCTTGGAGTTATTTATTTTGTTTCTCCATTCTTCAATGTACCGCTCTCTGTTTGCCTCTGTGGTCGCCTTTATTTTGGCCTTGGTTATCAGTTCAAAACAAATTGGTTCGCTCATCTCTAAGCACAGCTAATGGTTTCTCCATAAGAAGAACAATTTTGTATCTGAAAGTGGAGGCCTCTTTCTGAACATTAGAGTCCCAGTTTACCTCTTTAGTAGCATGCCCATGTGCATGGGGATAGTTTAAGGTCACCATATACTGCTATTTGGGGGCTTTAGTCTGATTGAATTGCTGTACAAATGCCTATCTAGTGAAATGAAGTATATGCTGAAACAAGTCCAGAATATTTCTTAAAATATTGAGATTTAATGCACATTGTTTTTTGTTTTTTTTTTTCATTTTATTTAGCAGTTGCGGCAAATACATGTTAAAAATAGAAGTAGAAAAACCGTCAAACGTATTCGGATTCCACTAAAACAACAAATCAAATTATTCTTAAAAAAAGAACATGTAAAGGATCATATTATAATAATAATAAAAAAAAAAAATAAAAAAAAAAACATTGAAAAGCAAAGTAATAAAATGTAGTACAGAGTGAACAGTGGTTAAATTACAATAGCTCCAAAACCATTCATACTGCCGAGGCTATTACCGTTCATCTTTATAAAAAGGTAGTCTTTCAGAAAACCGACGTTAATGAGAAGAATTGTCCTTTCACCTAAACTAAACTGGAGCTGAAACGCTTAAATTCATGTAAAATCATTACCACCATACACTGCCTGGAGACATCTACTTGGCCGAAAATAAAAAAAATAGTTGGATTGCAGCCAGTATTGCCGGGGGGGCAGATATTTTTCTCTCTTTCTAAGGCAGGGGAAAAAAGGGAGGGAGACTGAAAAACATTTTATCCGTAACGCGTTTTCAGATTTTAAAAAAAAGTCGAATAGAAAAGATGATTAAAATTGCACCGGAGAATTCGGAGAATGTCTTTCAGCACCAAACCTCGGCGGCCCGACAGATAATTAGCAAACGCAGGACTAGAGAAGCATTATTAAATTATTCATTTATTTATTGGCTGTTACATTTTATTTAAATTACAATATTTCAATCACAATTAAAAAATTAGACCTCGAGCACACGACCGTGTCCGCTATTTTAAGGGGAAAAAAAAATTACCCAGTTGTATCTGTATTTCCATTTCTAATGCCCAGATATCATCAGTTTTCCTGTAAAAAAAAAAATTTAAAAAATCACAAACAAAAAATACCTGGAGGATCCATTCTGGGTTGGCCATCGCCACTTGCCGATGGATCTATGATATCATCTGTGTGTTTTTGCTTTTTTCACTGAACCATAGGGTTCAGTTGAATGGGTTTGAGAAATGACAGAAACCTGAAAACGGAGTCTGGGTGCTAGTGTGAACCCAGCGTCAGATGAAAAAAAATGATTAAAAAAATAAATAATAATAATAATACTAATAATAATAATAATAATAATAATAATAATAATAATAATAATAATAATATAAAAATGTTACATTTCCTCTAAAAAAGTTTCAATTAATAATGAAATAAGGTCATAGAATTAGTCATCATATAACATCACTTTAGCAAATGTCAAACAGTAAATGTCTATAGTAAAGTGTCATTAACAATGATTATTAATTACGAGTAGATATATGAAAACAACAGGGTAATAATGGGCCATTAATTAGAAAGGTTTTTCTTGTGCTCTGATACGCTGCTGCTTTAATTAAAGATACATTTGCTCTCATTAAAACTTGCTAAAATCACTTCTCGATCTTCCGTCCGTGCTCCTCGCCCATTATCATTTTATTTTCCCACATCTGCAAGAAGTCATTTAAATAAACATTATAGAGCGAGGGCGAGATGATTTGATATTAATGTAGTTACGCACTTAGAAATCCCATTTGATGCTGATATGAAAGTGCGGGATGACTGGTGTCCACGATTTAATGTATCACAAGGAGAACTTACTGTACATAAAAGGCCCGGACATTTAAAGGGATCTTATACTCTAAAGTCAATTATTCCTAATTATTCCTTATATTTCAGTAAGATATCCAGAGTTGTCACATAGCAATATAATGATCCCATGTAGAAGATGGCTGTAGGAGGTAATAGATGCACAATATAGCCTATTATTTGTTTTATTGTTCCCATAATGTATCAATTCTAATGGTACTTTGGGAGGGATTTATATGTCACATGACGGTATACAGAAGTGAAGGACTTTATAAAATTAAGACCCTATTACATACGCCAATTCTTGGGAACTAATGGTTGTAGCTTGCCCTATGACAATATACCAGTGATTACCCAACAAAGGAGCAAATACTTGTTTGCCAGGTTATTGCATCTTTTATGGCACACAAAAATTCTTATTGGTCTGTAGCACACGGCCATATGTAAATGTGATGTGCTGCCTACAAACAATAAAACTTACTATAATAAATACTACATTTGTAATATCCACCGACCAAGGCTCCACCACTCCAGATCCAATGCTTCCTGTGAGGTTTCATCTGCTGGCTGAACTACTCACAGGGAGGGGTACTGAGCTTGCAAACGAAACATCACAGCTGTGGTTAATGACCTGAAAATAAATCAGATAAGTAGAGCTGAATTTAAACAGGATATATTAGGCAGTGTTTTTCATGGATGTATCCTGTTATTTGGCACATATATTTTAAAACCTGGATAAACCTTTTCAACTTTTTCTAGTGGTGACCATGAATGCAGGACTTGATTTCCTTATTGTGGACAAATTATCAGGAGGGACACTATATGTATCAGAAGATAACCTGACCACAATCAGGACATCATGGCTGGTTATCAGGAGGACACTTCATGTATGAGAAGATATCCTGAGTTCCTGACCACAATAAGGACATCATGGCTGGTTATAAGGAGGGGACACTACATGTATGAGAAGATAACCTGACCACAATAAGGACATCATAGCTGATTCTCAGGAGTGGAAACTACATGTATGAGAATATAACCCGACCAAAATGAGGACATCATGGCTGGTTATCAGGAGAACACTACATGAATAAGAAGATATCCTGAACACAATAAAGACATCATGGCTGGCTATCAGGAGGACACTACAAGTATGAAAAGATAACCTGACCACAATAAGAACATCATGGCTGGTTATCAGGAGGACACTACATGTATGAAACGATAACCTGACCACAATAAAGACATCATGGCTGGTTATCAGGAGGACACTACATGTATGAGAAGATAACCCGACCGCAATAAGGACATCATGGCTGGTTATCAGGAGGACATTACATGTATGAGAAGATATCCTGACCACAATAACCCATCATGGCTGGGTTTCTGGTAACTAATCATGACAACAGACTGTCCCTACTAAGAAAATTCTGTAAATTTTTTCCCTATTTATATTTGCAAAAAATGTCTAGCTTTCAAGTATCTACAGATTTACATATGGTTGTGTTCCTCGGAAAACCTCTTTAATACAGAAGTCATTACATAAAACATAGTTGAAAACATAAGTATTCACCCTCTTTAAGCTAGTGTTGACAGTCTGTGTGAATGGGTCTCTATTAGAGATGAGCGAACAGTGTTCTATCGAACTCATGTTCGATCGGATATTAGGCTGTTCGGCATGTTCGAATCGAATCGAACACCGCGTGGTAAAGTGCGCCATTACTCGATTCCCCTCCCACCTTCCCTGGCGCCTTTTTTGCTCCAATAACAGCGCAGGGTAGGTGGGACAGGAACTACGACACCGGTAACGTTGAAAAAAGTAGGCAAAACCCATTGGCTGCCGAAAACATGTGACCTCTAATTTAAAAGAACAGCGCCGCCCAGGTTCGCGTCATTCTGAGCTTGCAATTCACCGAGGACGGAGGTTTCCGTCCAGCTAGCTAGGGCTTAGATTCTGGGTAGGCAGGGACAGGCTAGGATAGGAAGGAGAAGACAACCAACAGCTCTTGTAAGAGCTAAATTCCAGGGAGAAGCTTGTCAGTGTAACGTGGCACTGACGGGCTCAATCGCCGCAACCCAGCTTTCCCAGGATCCTGAATGGAATACACTGTCAGTGTATTCCCGTATACCCGATATATACCCCGATACCCGTTCCAACGGTGTGCCCCCCCACCTTCACCCCAGAAATACCCTGCAAGTCCCCTAGCAATAGAATTGGGGCTATATACACCCACAATTTTTACTACTGGTATACAGTGCCATTGTCTGACTGGGAATTCAAAGAATATATTGGGAATACAAATACCCTCATTTCTTGCTACTGCCATATAGTGCCAGTTTCTGACTGGTAATTCAAAGAATATATTGGGGTTACGTGCACCCACAATTTTTACTACTGGTATACAGTGCCATTGTCTGACTGGGAATTCAAAGAATATATTGGGAATACAAATACCCTCATTTCTTGCTACTGCCATATAGTGCCAGTGTCTGACTGGGAATTCAAAGAATATATTGGGGTTACGTGCACCCACAATTTTTACTACTGGTATACAGTGCCATTGTCTGACTGGGAATTCAAAGAATATATTGGGAATACAAATACCCTCATTTCTTGCTACTGCCATATAGTGCCAGTGTCTGACTGGGAATTCAAAGAATATATTGGGGTTACGTGCACCCACAATTTTTAATACTGGTATACAGTGCCATTGTCTGACTGGGAATTCAAAGAATATATTGGGGTTATAAATACCCTCATTTCTTGCTACTGCCATATAGTGCCAGTTTCTGACTGGTAATTCAAAGAATATATTGGGGTTACGTGCACCCACAATTTTTACTACTGGTATACAGTGCCATTGTTTGACTGGGAATTCAAAGAGTATATTGGGAATACAAATACCCTCATTTCTTGCTACTGCCATATAGTGCCAGTTTCTGACTGGTAATTCAAAGAATATATTGGGGTTACGTGCACCCACAATTTTTAATACTGGTATACAGTGCCATTGTCTGACTGGGAATTCAAAGAATATATTGGGGTTATAAATACCCTCATTTCTTGCTACTGCCATATAGTGCCAGTTTCTGACTGGTAATTCAAAGAATATATTGGGGTTACGTGCACCCACAATTTTTACTACTGGTATACAGTGCCATTGTTTGACTGGGAATTCAAAGAGTATATTGGGAATACAAATACCCTCATTTCTTGCTACTGCCATATAGTGCCAGTTTCTGACTGGTAATTCAAAGAATATATTGGGGTTACGTGCACCCACAATTTTTACTACTGGTATACAGTGCCATTGTCTGACTGGGAATTCAAAGAATATATTGGGGTTATAAATACCCTCATTTCTTGCTACTGCCATATAGTGCCAGTTTCTGACTGGTAATTCAAAGAATATATTGGGGTTACGTGCACCCACAATTTTTACTACTGGTATACAGTGCCATTGTCTGACTGGGAATTCAAAGAGTATATTGGGAATACAAATACCCTCATTTCTTGCTACTGCCATATAGTGCCAGTTTCTGACTGGTAATTCAAAGAATATATTGGGGTTACGTGCACCCACAATTTTTACTACTGGTATACAGTGCCATTGTCTGACTGGGAATTCAAAGAATATATTGGGGTTATAAATACCCTCATTTCTTGCTACTGCCATATAGTGCCAGTTTCTGACTGGTAATTCAAAGAATATATTGGGGTTACGTGCACCCACAATTTTTACTACTGGTATACAGTGCCATTGTTTGACTGGGAATTCAAAGAGTATATTGGGAATACAAATACCCTCATTTCTTGCTACTGCCATATAGTGCCAGTTTCTGACTGGGAATTCAAAGAATATATTGGGGTTACGTGCACCCACAATTTTTACTACTGGTATACAGTGCCATTGTCTGACTGGGAATTCAAAGAATATATTGGGGTTATAAATACCCTCATTTCTTGCTACTGCCATATAGTGCCAGTTTCTGACTGGTAATTCAAAGAATATATTGGGGTTACGTGCACCCACAATTTTTACTACTGGTATACAGTGCCATTGTCTGACTGGGAATTCAAAGAGTATATTGGGAATACAAATACCCTCATTTCTTGCTACTGCCATATAGTGCCAGTGTCTGACTGGGAATTCAAAGAATATATTGGGGTTACGTGCACCCACAATTTTTACTACTGGTATACAGTGCCATTGTCTGACTGGGAATTCAAAGAGTATATTGGGAATACAAATACCCTCATTTCTTGCTACTGCCATATAGTGCCAGTTTCTGACTGGGAATTCAAAGAATATATTGGGGTTACGTGCACCCACAATTTTTACTACTGGTATACAGTGCCATTGTCTGACTGGGAATTCAAAGAATATATTGGGGTTATAAATACCCTCATTTCTTGCTACTGCCATATAGTGCCAGTTTCTGACTGGTAATTCAAAGAATATATTGGGGTTACGTGCACCCACAATTTTTACTACTGGTATACAGTGCCATTGTCTGACTGGGAATTCAAAGAGTATATTGGGAATACAAATACCCTCATTTCTTGCTACTGCCATATAGTGCCAGTTTCTGACTGGTAATTCAAAGAATATATTGGGGTTACGTGCACCCACAATTTTTACTACTGGTATACAGTGCCATTGTCTGACTGGGAATTCAAAGAATATATTGGGGTTATAAATACCCTCATTTCTTGCTACTGCCATATAGTGCCAGTTTCTGACTGGTAATTCAAAGAATATATTGGGGTTACGTGCACCCACAATTTTTACTACTGGTATACAGTGCCATTGTCTGACTGGGAATTCAAAGAGTATATTGGGAATACAAATACCCTCATTTCTTGCTACTGCCATATAGTGCCAGTTTCTGACTGGGAATTCAAAGAATATATTGGGGTTACGTGCACCCACAATTTTTACTACTGGTATACAGTGCCATTGTCTGACTGGGAATTCAAAGAGTATATTGGGAATACAAATACCCTCATTTCTTGCTACTGCCATATAGTGCCAGTTTCTGACTGGGAATTCAAAGAATATATTGGGGTTACGTGCACCCACAATTTTTACTACTGGTATACAGTGCCATTGTCTGACTGGGAATTCAAAGAATATATTGGGGTTATAAATACCCTCATTTCTTGCTACTGCCATATAGTGCCAGTTTCTGACTGGTAATTCAAAGAATATATTGGGGTTACGTGCACCCACAATTTTTACTACTGGTATACAGTGCCATTGTCTGACTGGGAATTCAAAGAGTATATTGGGAATACAAATACCCTCATTTCTTGCTACTGCCATATAGTGCCAGTTTCTGACTGGTAATTCAAAGAATATATTGGGGTTACGTGCACCCACAATTTTTACTACTGGTATACAGTGCCATTGTCTGACTGGGAATTCAAAGAATATATTGGGGTTATAAATACCCTCATTTCTTGCTACTGCCATATAGTGCCAGTTTCTGACTGGTAATTCAAAGAATATATTGGGGTTACGTGCACCCACAATTTTTACTACTGGTATACAGTGCCATTGTCTGACTGGGAATTCAAAGAATATATTGGGGTTATAAATACCCTCATTTCTTGCTACTGCCATATAGTGCCAGTTTCTGACTGGTAATTCAAAGAATATATTGGGGTTACGTGCACCCACAATTTTTACTACTGGTATACAGTGCCATTGTCTGACTGGGAATTCAAAGAATATATTGGGGTTATAAATACCCTCATTTCTTGCTACTGCCATATAGTGCCAGTTTCTGACTGGTAATTCAAAGAATATATTGGGGTTACGTGCACCCACAATTTTTACTACTGGTATACAGTGCCATTGTCTGACTGGGAATTCAAAGAGTATATTGGGAATACAAATACCCTCATTTCTTGCTACTGCCATATAGTGCCAGTTTCTGACTGGGAATTCAAAGAATATATTGGGGTTACGTGCACCCACAATTTTTACTACTGGTATACAGTGCCATTGTCTGACTGGGAATTCAAAGAATATATTGGGGTTATAAATACCCTCATTTCTTGCTACTGCCATATAGTGCCAGTTTCTGACTGGTAATTCAAAGAATATATTGGGGTTACGTGCACCCACAATTTTTACTACTGGTATACAGTGCCATTGTCTGACTGGGAATTCAAAGAGTATATTGGGAATACAAATACCCTCATTTCTTGCTACTGCCATATAGTGCCAGTGTCTGACTGGGAATTCAAAGAATATATTGGGGTTACGTGCACCCACAATTTTTACTACTGGTATACAGTGCCAATTTCTAACTAGGAATTCAAAATGCGCAAGGCTCCCGGAAAGGGACGTGGACGAGGCCGTGGGCGAGGTCGGGGGAATGGTTCTGGGGAGCAAGGTAGCAGTGAAGCCACAGGGCGTCCCGTGCCTACTCCTGTGGGGCAGCAAGCATTGCGCCACTCCACAGTGCCAGGGTTGCTTGCCACATTAACTAAACTGCAGGGTACAAACCTTAGTAGGCCCGAGAACCAGGAACAGGTCTTGCAATGGCTGTCAGAGAACGCTTACAGCACATTGTCCAGCAGCCAGTCAGACTCTGCCTCCTCTCCTCCTATTACCCAACAGTCTTGTCTTCCTTCCTCCCAAAATTCCGAAGCTTTACAGAACAATAACCCAAACTGTCCCTGCTCCCCAGAGCTGTTCTCCGCTCCTTTCATTGTCCCTCAACCTGCCTCTCCACGTCACGATTCCACGAACCTAACAGAGGAGCATCTGTGTCCAGATGCTCAAACACTAGAGTCTCCTCCATCTCCGTTCGATTTGGAGGTGGATGACCAGCAACCCACCCTCATCGACGATGATGTGACGCAGTTGCCGTCAGGGCATCCAGTTGACCGGCGCATTGTGCGGGAGGAGGAGATGAGGCAGGAGTTGGAAGAGGAAGTGGTGGATGATGAGGACACTGACCCGACCTGGACAGGGGGGATGTCAAGCGGGGAAAGTAGTGTGGATGTTGAGGCAGGTGCAGCACCAAAAAGGGTAGCTAGAGGCAGAGGCAGAGGTCAGCAGCTTAGGCGAAGCCAGGCCACACCCGGAATCTCCCAAGATGTTCCAGTTCGTACCCAGCCCCGAAAAACTCCCACCTCGAGGGCACGTTTCTCGAAGGTGTGGAGTTTTTTCAAGGAATGCGCCGAGGACAGATATAGTGTTGTCTGCACAATTTGCCTCTCGAAATTGATTAGGGGCTCTGAGAAGAGCAACCTGTCCACCACTTCAATGCGCCGTCATTTGGAATCCAAGCACTGGAATCAGTGGCAGGCAGCAACGGCAGGACAAAGGCCGCCTGCCGTTCACGCCACTGCCACTGCCTCTGCCACTGCCTCTGCCTCTGCCACTGCCACTGCTGACTGTGCTGGCGATGCACTCCAGAGGACGAGCCAGGACACAACTTCATCTGCCTCTGCCACTTTGTTGACTTCTACCTCATCCTCCCCTGGTCCTGTCTTATCTCCTTCTCCTGCACCATCAAAGGCACCATCAGGCGTTTCTTTACAACAACCCACCATCTCTCAGACATTGGAGCGGCGGCAGAAATACACTGCTAACCACCCACACGCGCAAGCCTTGAACGCCAACATCGCTAAACTGCTGGCCCAGGAGATGTTGGCGTTCCGGCTTGTTGAAACTCCCGCCTTCCTGGACCTGATGGCAACTGCGGCACCTCGCTATGCCGTCCCTAGCCGTCACTACTTCTCCCGGTGTGCCGTCCCCGCCTTGCACCAGCACGTGTCACTCAACATCAGGCGGGCCCTTAGTTCCGCGCTTTGCACAAAGGTCCACTTGACCACCGACGCGTGGACAAGTGCATGCGGACAGGGACGCTACATTTCACTGACGGCACACTGGGTGAATGTAGTTGAGGCTGGGACTGCTTCCCAAACTGGCCCGGTGTACCTCGTCTCCCCGCCTAACATTCCTGGCAGGGACACGAGAAGAACACCCCCCTCCTCCTCCTCCTCTACCGCCTCCTCCTCCGCCACCGCCTCCTCCTCCGCCACCGCCTCCTCCTCCGCTGTTAGATTGACCCCAGCTACGAGTTGGAAACGTTGCAGCACTGGCGTTGGTAGACGTCAGCAGGCTGTGCTGAAGCTGATCAGCTTGGGGGACAGACAGCACACTGCCTCCGAGGTGAGGGATGCCCTCCTCGATGAGACGGCAATATGGTTTGAGCCGCTGCACCTGGGCCCAGGCATGGTCGTTTGTGATAACGGCCGGAACCTGGTAGCAGCTCTGGAGCTTGCCGGACTCCAACATGTTCCATGCCTGGCCCACGTCTTCAACCTAGTGGTGCAACGTTTCCTAAAGAGCTACCCCAATGTTCCAGAGCTACTGGTGAAAGTGCGGCGCATGTGCGCCCACTTTCGCAAGTCGACAGTAGCCGCTGCTAGCTTAAAATCTCTCCAGCAACGCCTGCATGTGCCACAACACCGGCTTTTGTGCGACGTCCCCACACGCTGGAACTCAACGTTTCAGATGTTGAATAGAGTGGTTGAGCAGCAGAGACCTTTGATGGAATACCAGCTACAAAACCCTAGGGTGCCACAAAGTCAGCTGCCTCAGTTTCACATCCATGAGTGGCCATGGATGAGAGACCTTTGTGACATCCTACGGGTCTTTGAGGAGTCCACAAGGAGGGTGAGCTCTGAGGATGCGATGGTGAGCCTTACAATCCCGCTCTTGTGTGTTCTGAGAGAATCCCTGATTGACATCAGGGATAACTCAGATCACACAGAGGAGTTAGGGATAGCATCCGATCCGTCACAGCTGGAGAGTAGGTCCACACATCTGTCCGCTTCACTGCGTTTAATGGAGGAGGAGGAGGAGGAGGAAGAAGAGTTGTCCGATGATGTGATGGTGATACAGGAGGCTTCCGGGCAACTTCGAATCGTCCCATTGTTGCAGCGCGGATGGGTAGACATGGAGGATGAGGAGGAAATGGAGATTGAACTTTCCGGTGGGGCCAGAGGAGTCATGCCAACTAACACTGTGGCAGACATGGCTGAGTTCATGTTGGGGTGCTTTACAACCGACAAGCGTATTGTCAAAATCATGGAGGACAACCAGTACTGGATCTTTGCTATCCTTGACCCCCGGTATAAAAACAACATCTCGTCTTTTATTCCGGTAGAGGGGAGGGCCAATCGCATCAATGCTTGCCACAGGCAATTGGTGCAGAATATGATGGAGATGTTTCCAGCATGTGACGTTGGCGGCAGGGAGGGCAGTTCCTCCAGTAGGCAACCAAGTTCTCACCGGTCCACACAAACGAGGGGCACACTGTCTAAGGTCTGGGACACCTTGATGGCACCCCCTCGCCAAAGTGCCGCCACGGAGGGTCCTAGTGTCACCAGGCGTGAGAAGTATAGGCGCATGTTGCGGGAATACCTTTCCGACCACAGCCCTGTCCTCTCCGACCCCTCTGCGCCCTACACGTATTGGGTGTCGAAGTTGGACCTGTGGCTTGAACTTGCCCTATATGCCTTGGAGGTGCTGTCCTGTCCTGCCGCCAGCGTCCTATCTGAGAGGGTGTTCAGTGCAGCCGGTGGCATCATCACTGACAAGCGCACCCGTCTGTCAGCTGAGAGTGCCGACCGGCTCACTTTGATAAAAATGAACCACCACTGGATAGAGCCTTCATTTTTGTGCCCACCTGTGTAAAGCACCCCAACATGAAACTCCATGTCTGTACTCAACCTCTCCAATTCCTCCGCATCCTCATACTCATCCACCATAAGCGTTGCACAATTCTGCTAATACTAGGCTCCCTCCAACATGATTTCCCCCAACTCTGCTGGTTAGAGGCTCCCTCCACCCTGATTTCCACCAACTCTGCTGGTTAGAGGCTCCCTCCACCCTGCTTTCCCACAACTCTGCTGGTTAGAGGCTCCTTCCACCATGAATTTGCCCAAACTGGGCTGTTTAGAGGCTCCCTCCACCATGAATTGGTCCAAACTGGGCTGGTTAGAGGCTCCCTCCACCATTAATTGGTCCAAACTGGGCTGGTTAGAGGCTCCCTCCACCATGAATTTGCCCAAACTGGGCTGTTTAGAGGCTCCCTCCACCATGAATTTGCCCAAACTGGGCTGTTTAGAGGCTCCCTCCACCATGAATTGGTCCAAACTGGGTTTTTTAGAGGCTCCCTCCACCATGAATTGGTCCAAACTGGGCTGGTTAGAGGCTCCCTCCACCATGAATTGGTCCAAACTGGGGTGGTTAGAGGCTCCCTCCACCATTAATTGGTCCAAACTGGGCTGGTTAGAGGCTCCCTCCACCATTAATTGGTCCAAACTGGGCTGGTTAGAGGCTCCCTCCACCATGAATTTGCCCAAACTGGGCTGTTTAGAGGCTCCCTCCACCATGAATTGGTCCAAACTGGGTTTTTTAGAGGCTCCCTCCACCATGAATTGGTCCAAACTGGGCTGGTTAGAGGCTCCCTCCACCATGAATTGGTCCAAACTGGGGTGGTTAGAGGCTCCCTCCACCATGAATTGGTCCAAACTGGGTTTTTTAGAGGCTCCCTCCACCATGAATTTGCCCAAACTGGGCTGTTTAGAGGCTCCCTCCACCATGAATTGGTCCAAACTGGGCTGGTTAGAGGCTCCCTCCACCATGAATTTCCCAAAACTTGGCTGTTTAGAGGCTCCCTCCACCATTAATTGGTCCAAACTGGGCTGGTTAGAGGCTCCCTCCACCATGAATTGGTCCAAACTGGGGTTTTTAGAGGCTCCCTCCACCATGAATTGGTCCAAACTTGGCTGTTTAGAGGCTCCCTCCACCATGAATTGGTCCAAACTGGGGTGGTTAGAGGCTCCCTCCACCATTAATTGGTCCAAACTGGGCTGGTTAGAGGCTCCCTCCACCATTAATTGGTCCAAACTGGGCTGGTTAGAGGCTCCCTCCACCATGAATTTGCCCAAACTGGGCTGTTTAGAGGCTCCCTCCACCATGAATTTGCCCAAACTGGGCTGGTTAGAGGCTCCCTCCACCATGAATTGGTCCAAACGGGTTTTTAGAGGCTCCCTTCACCATGAATTGGTCCAAACTTGGCTGTTTAGAGGCTCCCTCCACCATGAATTGGTCCAAACTGGGGTGGTTAGAGGCTCCCTCCACCATTAATTGGTCCAAACTGGGCTGGTTAGAGGCTCCCTCCACCATTAATTGGTCCAAACTGGGCTGGTTAGAGGCTCCCTCCACCATGAATTGGTCCAAACTGGGGTTTTTAGAGGCTCCCTCCACCATGAATTGGTCCAAACTTGGCTGTTTAGAGGCTCCCTCCACCATTAATTGGTCCAAACTGGGCTGGTTAGAGGCTCCCTCCACCATGAATTGGTCCAAACTGGGTTTTTTAGAGGCTCCCTCCACCATGAATTTGCCCAAACTGGGCTGTTTAGAGGCTCCCTCCACCATGAATTGGTCCAAACTGGGTTTTTTAGAGGCTCCCTCCACCATGAATTGGTCCAAACTGGGCTGGTTAGAGGCTCCCTCCACCATGAATTGGTCCAAACTGGGGTGGTTAGAGGCTCCCTCCACCATTAATTGGTCCAAACTGGGCTGGTTAGAGGCTCCCTCCACCATTAATTGGTCCAAACTGGGCTGGTTAGAGGCTCCCTCCACCATTAATTGGTCCAAACTGGGCTGGTTAGAGGCTCCCTCCACCATGAATTTGCCCAAACTGGGCTGTTTAGAGGCTCCCTCCACCATGAATTTGCCCAAACTGGGCTGGTTAGAGGCTCCCTCCACCATGAATTGGTCCAAACTGGGGTTTTTAGAGGCTCCCTCCACCATGAATTGGTCCAAACTTGGCTGTTTAGAGGCTCCCTCCACCATTAATTGGTCCAAACTGGGCTGGTTAGAGGCTCCCTCCACCATGAATTGGTCCAAACTGGGTTTTTTAGAGGCTCCCTCCACCATGAATTTGCCCAAACTGGGCTGTTTAGAGGCTCCCTCCACCATGAATTGGTCCAAACTGGGGTGGTTAGAGGCTCCCTCCACCATTAATTGGTCCAAACTGGGCTGGTTAGAGGCTCCCTCCACCATTAATTGGTCCAAACTGGGCTGGTTAGAGGCTCCCTCCACCATGAATTTGCCCAAACTGGGCTGGTTAGAGGCTCCCTCCACCATGAATTGGTCCAAACTGGGTTTTTTAGAGGCTCCCTCCACCATGAATTTGCCCAAACTGGGCTGGTTAGAGGCTCCCTCCACCATGAATTGGTCCAAACTGGGGTTTTTAGAGGCTCCCTCCACCATGAATTTGCCCAAACTCTGCTGGTTAGAGGCTCAATCCACCCTGATTTTCAAAACAAATGTTGGTGCCAACCTCAACTTACTACAAGGGCCAAATTCACTGCTGGTGACAAGCTCTCCTCACTGCAAGTGCCAAATACACATGTTTCAAGGTGTTTTCCTACTGTCAGAGAGGTGGTATTGAGTGTGTAAAGTGTGTAGTTGTTAGGCTGTGATGTTGGGGTAATAGAGGGTCTTTGGTGTGTTAGATGCCCCCAGACATGCTTCCCCTGCTGTCCCAGTGTCATTC